>NC_053491.1:2596194-2775317 GCF_905171775.1 Rana temporaria | reverse complement strand
CTGCGCCCCCTTACCTCAGGCCAAACGAGGAACTGCAGGCCAATCTTCGGCTTTTCTCGGCTCCTGCGCCCCCGTACTTCAGGCCAAATTAGGTACTGCAGGCCTATTTAGCTTGAATTCTGCTCGTCTTGCAAGTCAACACTCGCAAGTCAGAGTCAGAATTGTTTTTTTTTTTAATTTGCTCACAAATCAAAACACTCTCAAACCAAATTACTCTTTAACCAAGGTTCCACTGTAATTGTAACAAACTTTGTAGCAGATTCCTACACTTTGCTGTTCTGAAGAAATATCTGTTAGTCTCCCCATTTCCTCTGCCATATGCTTCCCGGACTGGGAATAAAAACCACCCCTGCAAAAAATGTCATACCAGCCCCATAGCATTATTAAAACAGCATAGCGTCATTATTTCCTTGTTCATGAAAGGGAAAACCATGTATTCTAAAGCACATTTAGATGGCTTTAAGTTTTCCTGCAAAATGTCTTGATAAACCTGGGAATTCATTTTTCCTTCGATAATAGCAATCTGTCCAGGCCCTGACGCAGCAAAGCAGCCCCAAACCATGATGCCCCACCACCATACTTCACAGTTGGGTTGAGGTTTTGGTGTTTGTGTGCTGGGCCTCTTTTTCTCCACACTTAGAGCTAGATTCACGTAGCTCTTACGTCGGCGTACATATGCGTGCCATTCTGGTAGCTAGATATGCCTGAATTACAGCTTCCTCCGACCGACGTAAGTGTTAGTACGCCGTTGTATCAAGGGTGCATATAATTACGCTGGCTGCTAGGGGGCGCTTCCGTAGATTTACGCGTAGAAATATGTAAATGACCTAGATACGCCAATTCACAAACGTACTTGCGCCCGCGCCGCCGTTTACGTAAGGCTTACGTCCGGCGTAACGTTACCCCTGCTATATGAGGCGCAGCCAATGTTAAAGTATGGACGTCGGAACAGCCGTCAAATTTTACGTCGTTTACGTAAGTGGTACGTGAATGGGGATGTGCGTAGGTTACGTTCACGTCGAAAGCATTGAGCCGACGTATCTTAGAGAGTATATGCGACGTGACTCTGAGCATGCGCGCGCATGCGCGGATCGTTAGTGAAAAAATGTACATGGGGTCCCAGCTACTTTGTATACAACACGCCCACTACCTTCCACATTTGAATTAGGCGGGCTTACGCCTGCCTATTTACCCTACGCCGGCGCAAACGTATGGCGCCAGATCTTTGTGAATAATGTCTGGGCGCCCTATTTTACGTCGGCGTAGCGCATATGAGATGTGCTACGCCGGCCAAACTATACGCCGAGCTACGTAAATCTAGCTCATAGTGTTGTGTGTTTCTTCCAAACAACCCAACTTTGGTTTCATCTGTCCACAGAATATTTTGCCAGTACTGCTGTGGAACATCCCGGTGCTCTTCTTGTGCAAACTGGAAACGTGCAGCCATGTTTTTTTTTGGACAGCAGTGGCTTCCTCTGTGGTCTCCTCCCATGAAATCCATTCTTGTTTAGTGTTTTACGTATCGTAGATTCACTAACAGAGATGTCGGCATATGCCAGAGACTTTTGTAAGTCTTTAGCTGACACTCTAGGATTCTTCTTCACCTCATTGGTCAGTCTGCGCTGTGCTCTTGCAGTCATCTTTACAGGACGGCCCTCCTAGGGAGAGTAGCAGCAGTGCTGAACTTTCTCCATTTATAGACAATTTGTCTTACCGTGGACTGATGAACAGCAAGGCTTTTGGAGATACTTTTATAACCCTTTCCAGCTTTATGCAAGTCAACCATTCTTAATCGTAGGTCTTCTGAGAGCTCTTTTGTGCGAGGCATCATTCACATCAGGCAATGCTACTTGCAAACCCAGAACTGGTGTGTGTTTTTTATAGGGCAGGGCAGCTGTAACCAACACCTCCAAATCTCATCTCATTGATTGGACTCCAGTTAGCTGACACCTCACTCCAATTAGCTCTTGGAGATGTCATTAGTCTAGGGGTTCACATACTTTTTCCACCTGCACTGTGAATGTTTACATGATGTGTTCAATAAAACCACGGTAACATTTAATTCTTTGTGTGTTATCAGTGTAAGCCGACTGTGATTGTCTATTGTTGTGACTTAGATGAAGATCAGATCACATTTTATGACAAATTCGCATCATTCCAAAAGGGTTCACATACTTTTATGGCAACTGTATGAAAGACAAAATAGAACTTTTTAACCCCAAAAAAAAGAAACCCTAGATATGTTTTTTTTTACTTTTCCCAATGAGCCCGCAGCCCTCTATGGAGGCTCCCGCGTATTCCGATCTGCTAATTAATAGAAGTAGCAGAAGATAAGTTAATAGAGGCCAAATTGCATCCGCATGCTTCATTTTGCATTGTGTTCCCCGGAGCCATGGAGCCCTTTATGGAACAGGTTAATCAGATGCGTTGAGTTTAATCACACTGAATAACGCCGAGCTTCGCTAATGCGCAGAACAGGACCTTAGGCGGAATGTACTGTACACCCAGCGAGGTTCATTCTATGGAATAATGTGCCGGCTCTGACAATTATTCCATCGCTCAAAGGCGAGGATTTCACGGCAATCCATGTGGGGATTGGAGCCGAGTTTAGTCAGCTTTTAAATTGCAAAATAATATTATGTTACTCTGAATGGCGTAGCGCAGTAAATACTATAATAGGGATTGGACGGGTCACATGAAAACCAAAGGCAGCGAGACGCTCTTCACCCAATGATCGGGTGTCTGCTGCTGGGAAATACGAGGACTGGACCAAAAGTGGTCATAACTTTTCTATAACTTACACAGGATGTTAAATTTTCACCTGTTGGTAGAGTAACTCTTCCTCTATACAAAGGTTCTACTCAACTCTCCATCGCAAGCAATACATTCTTGAACCCAACTCTCACATTTTCTTTGCCTTGTTGTAGCTACTTCTTCACAACCACTTCCACCTCCTCAATCATTGTCCCCAAAGACTGTCCTTCATTGGACCGAACAAGTGGAAGTCGGAGGGCATTAAATCTGGGCTGTACATCTCCCTCGTGCAGGAGGCCCACTCCTGCTCATCTCCCTCCTGCAGGAGTCCCACTTCTCCTCCTCTCCCTCCTGCAGGAGGCCCACTTCTCCTCCTCTCCCTCCTGCAGGAAGGCCACTCATCCTCCTCTCCCCTCCTGCAGGAGGCCCACTCATCCTCCTCTCCCTCCTGCAGGAGGCCCTCTGCTGCTCCTCTTCCTCCTGCAGGAGTCCCACTTTTCCTCCTCTCCCTCCCGCAGGAGGCCCACTTCTCCTCCTCTCTCCCTCCTGCAGGAGGCCCACTTCTACTCCTCTCCCTCCTGCAGGAGGCCTGATTCTCCTCCTCTCCCTCCTGCAGAAGGCCCACTCCTCCTCCTCTCCCTCCTGCAGGAGGCCCACTCATCCTCCTCTCCCTCCTGCAGGAGGCCCTCTGCTGCTCCTCTTCCTCCTGCAGGAGTCCCACTTTTCCTCCTCTCCCTCCCGCAGGAGGCCCACTTCTCCTCCTCTCCCTCCTGCAGGAGGCCCACTCCTCCTCCTCTCCCTCCTGCAGGAGGCCCACTTCTCCTCCTCTCCGTCCTGCAGGAGGTCCACTTCTCCTAGTCTCCCTCCTGCAGGAGGCCCACTTCTCCTCCTCTCCTTCCTGTAGGAGGCCAACTTCTCCTCCTCTCCCACCTGCAGGAGGCTCACGTCTCCTCCTTTCCCTTCTGCAGGAGGCCCACTTCTCCTCCTCTCCCTCCTGCACGAGGCCCACTTCTCCTCCTCTCTCTCCTGCAGGAGGCCCACTTCTGCTCATCTCCCTCCTGCAGGAGGCCCACTTCTGATCCTCTCCCTCCTGCAGGAGGTCCACTTCTCCTCCTCTCCCTCTGCAGGAGGCCCACTTCTCCTCCTCTCCCTCCTGCAGGAGGCCCACTTCTCCTCCTCTCCCTCCTGCAGGAGGCCCACTTCTGATCCTCTCCCTCCTGCAGGAGGTCCACTTCTCCTCCTCTCCCTCTGCAGGAGGCCCACATCTCCTCCTCTCCCTCCTGCAGGAGGCCCACTTCTTCTCTCCCTCCTGCAGGAGGCCCACTTCTCCTCTCCCTCCTGCAGGCATTCAGGGGCTACAGAAGGAAAATGGAGAGATCAGTTCCTCTATTTGACCACACCACTCCTCATATCCAGCTTCGTTCTGCTCTCTTGCCCCCCTCAGCTCTTTTGCCGAGTAACACACGATTGTTTTTCCCGTCAGGAAAACTGACGTGTTTTCCTTTGGCCGGGAAAACCGGACGTGTGTATGTTCTCTTTTTTCTCACCGCGAATCGCAGCATTCCTATAGGAAACACTGCGAGGGAGCATACACACGGCCGGTTTTCCCGACCAAAGTTCTCCTGGCAGTTTTCCTGTTGGGAAAACCGGCCCTGTGTACAGGGGAAAAAAGGACCGAGCTGGTTACCGGTTTTCCCCTCGGCCTTTTGACCATCGGGAAAACCGATCGTGTGAACTAGGTGTTACCCTCTGTGTTCTTTCCTGCCCCTCCCCATCCCCCTACTGCTCTGACAGGTTCCCCCCTCCGCTCTCCCACCGGCTGCTATGGCGGATGTGTCAGGATGGAGAGCACTGAAGGGACTGGTAAAACGTGTAATTTACCAGCCTCTTCCTTGTCTGAATGAATAGAGTCAGTGATCAGTACCGATTACTGGCTCTGTTTATTCGTAACTGAAACATTAGCAGGGGCGGACTGCCCGAGGGCCCCATGCCACTAGGGGTCCCCATCAGGGTTACCAGCCTCAGTAAAACCAGGGACAGTATGTAAAAATTTGTGTTTTTAAAAAAATCCCAGGATTATAGCTGCCCGCCTCTCCAGTACCTTTTCAGTGTGTGTGTGTATGTGTATTTTGTGTGTATGTATACTGTATGTGTATGTTTACTGTGTGGCCCCATAATCTATTGCCAGGGGGGCCCCATAATCTCCTATTGGCCCGAGGGCCCCATAATCTCCTATTGCCCGAGGGCCACATAATCTCCTATTTGCCCGGGGCCCCATAATCTCCTATTGCCCGGGGCCCCATGAGTTGTCAGTTCACCCCCTGAACATTAGTAAATTGTGTTTACTATGCTTCAGTTTGTGATGGGATGCACTGTACAGATCCAGTCCAGACATGCATGTAGCTGAAATGAAACGTAAGCGCTGGACATACATAACAGGTGGAAGTCACTACCAGAAAGGAATAGGTTAAGTCAGGGTGGTCAGAGGAAAAAGAGCTTGCTCTTACCGGATAGGAGGAGTCACTGAGAGACGGGGAGGAGCTGTATAGATAGTAGGGTGGGGGTGGAGCAGAGGCTCGGCAGTCAGAGGCAGAAATCGGAGTGGAACTTTATTCGGATTGGAGCCGGATTATTTAATAATGTTTATATTTTATTTGGTTTTGTGTTATTTGTGCCATTTAAATTCAATACAGTGCCAGTGTCCTTATTCAATAGTCCTGGGGAATGTTTGGTAGATGTGTTGGGTTGGGGTAGTAAGATATCTGAACTGCCCTAGTCCCGTCCATTCACTCTGTGCAGCTGAGGCTGCAGAGATGTAGATTGAGGGCCGTGTCCTCAATCTCCTTTCTCTGTCTCAAAAGTGGAACATCTAGAGTCCGTTTAGACCCCCAATATCTCACCAAAGCCTCCCAACGGGGCTCCTAAATAAAGTAAATAAATAACAAAAATGAAAAACTACTGACACCAGTGGCGGAACTACCAAGGTCACAGAGGTCGCACTTGCAACTGGGCCCTGGTGTTCCACCACGGGCTCGGAGGGAAGTGTCCCGACCGCTGGTCAAGGGGGCCCCATAATGGCTTCTGGCACCGGGGGCCCCATAATCGCTTCTTGCACGGAAGGTCCAGTTGTGCCACTGGACATCAAGCAGGCAAATGGAAAAAAAAAGACATTGGTGACGAATGTTGGCACCAGGGCCGATCCTAGGAGGGTGCGCAGGGTTCTTTGCACCCAGGCGCCTGCAGAGGTGGGGCTCCAGAGTTCTCCCCTCCTTCTGGCAGTGCTCGGGGGAGGGGCCGCTCCTCTTCCTGACACAAGGGTTCTAGTTTTCAGTGGCTGCAGAGTGCTCATGGGCAGGAATGAATTCCTGACACTGGGAGTCTTGGATCCCGCACTGTCTCCACCAACTCCAGTTGGAATGCCTTCCCCTCCCATCCCTATCTCGGGCTGCAGAGAGAACCAAGGGGAGTCACAGTGTTCAGTGTGCTGGAGGATGGCATCCCCAGCATCCCTTTACACGTGCTCTGGGCTGCCCCTGCTCTAGATGTTTTATGGCATGATAGATTGCATAGAAAACACAGCCCCTGCCCCTTCCTGCGCCTCTGTAGTCCCATCTACAGATGTGATGTATCATGAGATGTACTAAGAGCCCGTTCACACTGACAGTGGGGGGGCATTTGGCGTTAAAGCGCCGCTAGTTTTTGCTGCGCTTTACCGTAGTTTTAGAGGTACTTTTAACCCCACTAGCGGCCAACTAAAGGGTTCAAATCGCCACTGGGGGTCTAACAGACTCTCTAACAGAAGCCCTCTCTGTGTCAATCAGAGAGGCCCCCCTCCAGGTCCCAATAAAGTACTCTGCTTCTCTTCCTGTATTTTGTTTATTGTTAAGAGATCATGTAAGGATCCCAAGGTATGAAGACTTTGTGGGGGAGCATCTCTGTGGCCATAGAAACATGTCTAAAGGGGAGGAGTTAGTAAAATGACCACACCCATGTGGGGGCGCCAGAAATATTTCTGCACCCAGGCGCCTGTGACCTAGGATTGGCCCTGGTTGGCACTGAGGCTGAAAGGTCCTAGAGTCCCTCCACAACCCCTCCTACTGGTCAGCGTGGTGCTAAATGTTGGGCCCCAGGGTCCTGTGCTGGAGTACAAGTGACTTTTTATCCCATGGTAAAGGATTAAAACTAAGTACCAAATATTGGTGGCAATGTTCCTTTAAGAGGAGGGTAGAGACATTGGCCCAGATTCAAGAAGCTATTGCGCCCGCGCAACCATAGGTTGCGCGGCGCAATAGCTGTTTTGTTCCCGCGTAGCGAATGCCCCTGATTCAGGAACATCGCTACGCGGACTGCAGCCTAGGATATGACAGGCATAAGCCTCCTTATGCCTTCATATCTTAGGCTGCATTCTTGCGTTGGCCGCTAGGGGGCGCGGCCATTGTGATCGGCGTATAGTATGCAAATAGCATACTATCACCGATTCACAAAACTTGACCGGGCCCAGCGCACGCCAGGTATGGAGTTTCCGTACGGCGGCTTTAGCGTAAGGCTGCCCCTTCTCATAGTAGGGGCAGCCAATGCTAAAGTATAGCCGCCCTTCCCGCTCGTGAAATTTGAATTTCACGTCGTTTACGTAAGTGATTCGTGAATGGCGCTGGACGCCATTCACGTTCACTTAGAAGCAAATGACGTCCTTGCGACGTCATTTGCCGCAATGCACGTCGGGAAAGTTTCCCGACAGAAGCATGCGCTGTTCGCTCGGCGCGGGAGCGCGCCTAATTTAAATGATTCCCGCCCCCGGCGGGATCATTTACATTAGGCGCCCTTACGCAGGGCAAATTAGCATATCGCCCGCGCAATTTACGGAGCTACTGCTCCGTGAATCGCGGGCAAATCAAAATATTTGCGTGGGCGCAGAGCAAAAATCGTTGCCCTTAGCCCACGCAAATATTGCGCGGCTCTACCTGAATCTGGGCCATTGTGGCCAGAAGCCTCTCACCACCAGGCCAGGGCTTCTCAACCTTCTTCAGACTAAAGCAGAAAATCCAACTTCTCTAACTACAGAGCTAAAAAAAATCTCTAACTAGGACTTTGCTACAAATGTATCTCCCGCAGTGGCGGTCCGTCTATAGAGGGCGCTGGAGCGCCGCCCCCTCTGGGGGCTCCGCACCGCCACTGAAATAACATACATTCATGCAATGCATGAATGTATGCTATTGTCTCCGCTGCCGCTGGTCTATTCAGAGATGCCCGGAACTTGAGCGCCGACCACCTGAATAACGGCAGCTGGTTGGCTGTGCGGAAGTGCCTCCCGGAAGCTTATCCTCGGAACGTACGGGGGGTGCGTTCCTTGGATAAGACTGACAGCCTTCCCAGCCAATCAGGTTCAAAAATTCTGGTTATCGGTAACCTGATTGGCTGAAGCGCCACCAAGGTGGGAGAAGACATCGAGGGACGTTGAAGGAGAAAGGTAAGTTCATTTTACAGGGCACAGCGGCGACAATGGGCACAGAGGCGACAAAGGGCACAGTGGAGTCAATGGGCACAGTGGAAAAAAAGGGCACAGTGGGACAAAGGGCACAGTGGCATCAATGGGCACAGCGGCGACAAAGGGCACAGAGGCGATAAAGGGCACAGTGGCATCAATGGGCACAGTGGCGACAAAGGGCACAGTGGGACAAAGGGCACAGTGGCATCAATGGGCACAGTGGTGACAATGGGCAAAGTGGCAACAATTAAAGGGCACAGTGACATGCACAGTGGCAACAATGGGCACAGTGGCGACAATTAAAGGGCACAGTGGTGACATTTGGCACAGTGGCGACAATTGAGGGGCACAGTGGCTGTGTTTGATGGCATGGCACAGTGGTGACAATTGATGGCACAGTGGCTGTGTTTGATGGCATGGCACAGTGACTGCGTTTGATGGCACAGTGGCTGCGTTGATGGCCATGGCACAGTGGCTGCGTTTTGATGGCATAGTGATTGCATTTGATGGCATGGCACAGTGGTGACAATTGATGACACAGTGGCTGTGTTTGATGGCATGGCACAGTGGTGACAATTGATGGCATAGTGACTGTGTTTGATGGCATGGCACAGTGGTGACAATTGATGGCACAGTGACTGCATTTGATGGCATGGCACAGTGGTGACAATTGATGGCACAGTGGCTGCATTTGTTGGGCACAGTGAGGCTGCAATTTTTTTTTTTTTTTTTTTTTTTTTTTCGTTTGCGCCCCCCCAAAAATTTGAGCACCAGCCACCACTGATCTCCCGGTAATTCCGAGTTGAAATGTTTCTCTAGTGAACTTGTAGAACTTCTTTATCTTTTTTTCATCTTTCCATTTTCTATGTGTTTCTGTTCTATACTTCGAGTTTCAATAGACGGCATTGACACAAGATAAGTGACTAATCATCACAATCATTCCACACATTGGAAACGACCTTCGTGATTTATATTCTATGATTCCCAGACGACTCCACGCTATATTACAAATGTTCTGCTTATACTGTATGTCTTGGCCCACCCTTTGCAGCTATAACAGCTTCAACTCTTCTGGGAAGGCCGTCCACAAGGTTTAGGAGTGTGTCTATGGGAATGTTTGACCATTCTTCCAGAAGAGCATTTGTGAGGTCAGACACTGATGTTGGATGAGAAGGCCTGGCTCGCCGTCTCCCTTCTAAGGTGTTCTATCGGGTTGAAGTCATTCACCTCCCTGAGTCACTCGCCCTGACCCAGATTCAACCCAGCCTGACTCTCAGCCAGGCTACCGTTTCCTACCCTACAATCTATCTATGTACAAACTTATTCTAGCACACTAGAGGGCGCTGCACAGGAGTGACAGGATCACTTTATTGCAGAGCTTGCAAAAAAATACGTATGTGTAGCGCTAAAATTAATAAATGAATATCAAAATACCAAAAAATGTGTATAGTAAAAAAATAAACACATATAACATTAATAAATGTTAGACACAAATTGTGAAACATGTGAGATTCCTCTGTAGCGAGGGGGTGACAACAGTGCCAACTGGCACGTGAACTGATGCACCTAAGGTGGTATCAAACTTAAAAACAAAGTCCAACAAAAACTCCTAAGTGTGATGATCCGAGGTATGTAGCAAAGTTCATCAACATCCACAAGTCATTCAAGTGAAAAGGTGAATAAATAGAAAAGCGTGACTCCTTTAACGTGACAATCCCATCACCGGAAAAAGTGCAGGCTTACCGGAACTTGTTGACCACTGGTGGCATATGCCAAAAGAGGTCAGTCAAGGCTTTATATGACGATTGTCAAACAGCAATCCTTGGCAGGAAGCGTAGGTCCAACTGGTGGGTAGGTCCTTATATGGAATAGGTCCCCAGGAGTAAGCCGGAAGCTATACTGATGTTGGTATCCCAAAACCATTGGCTCAGTGTGTTAGTGGTGCATAGAGAAAAAATAAAGAGAAGTGGCCACATAGCGTAACTCCGTATAAAAGAAAAATTACGTGTTTATTCACAGCTAACAAACTTACATTTGGCTGGAAGTAAAAGAGCTCTTGCATGTAAATGGGGCGACAGTGGAGTCCTGCCGACGCGTTTCGTGGTCAAAAGCACATCGTCTGGGGACATGAGAGGGCCCCCTATTGCCATTGTGTCAGTTGTCCAGACGTTTACGGTTCTGGCCTTGTCAAAATCGCATTTTATTTATGCCAATTTCCCATCGCCAAACTGCCACAAGAGGAGCTGGAAGTGAACGTGTGAGTGCGAAGAGACAAATAGGTAGATTCACAAAGAGTTAGGCCGGCTTATCAGTAGATAAGCCGACCTAACTCAGAATCTACGACGACCTAAGTTTGAGCGTATGCTCAAACAGAGATACGCTTAAACCTATCTAAGATACGACGGCTTGCGCCGTCCTATCTTAGATTGCAATATTTTGGATGGCCGCTAGGTGGCGCTTCCATTGCGGTCGGCGTAGAATATGTAAATGAGGGGATACGCCGATTCACGAACGTACGCCAGGGCCGACGCAGTACTTTTACGCCGTTTACGTAAGAGATAGGCAGCGTAAAGTTAGAGCTAGGCCCTATTGGAATAGTAATGTCAAGTATGGCCGCCGTTCCCGCCGCGAAATTCAAAATTTTTACGTCGTTTGTGTAAGTCGTCCGCGAATCGGGATTTACATCGTTTACGTCCACGTCTAAATCAATAGGCCCGTACGGCGTACTTAGCCGCAATGCGCACTGGGAAATGTAGGCACCCGGCGCATGCGCAGTACCCAAAAAACATCAAAAACGTGAGGTCAAGCCTCATTACCATTAAACACGCCCCCCTCCAACCCATTTAAATTAGGCGCCCTTACGCCCGCCGCGATTACACTACGCCGCCCTAAGTAAGGAGGTAAGTGCTTTGAGAATCATGTACTTGCCTCTCTTACTTAAGGCTGCGTAGTGTAAACACGCTAGGCTACGCCATCTTAAAATTGCGCACCTGTACCTGAATCTACCTAAAGCATTTTAAAGAGAAAATTGTGGAATAAATTTTGCACGCCACGTTTCCCCTAATATTCCGGCTGTGCCTGCGAGCGATTGTACTTAGTGAATCATTTTAGTGTTGCATTTGAAATGTAATATCTTTTAAAGCACATTATGCGTGGCTGTACAGTGAGGATGTTTTAGCGATCATTTAACATGAACGATACTTTGTATTTACATTCACTACTTTAGTTTTTAGCTTCATTTGCATTAAAAAGATGTCTTCCTGAAATACAGGCAATTCACCATCCAATCAGAAGCCTAGACTGAGAAAATGTGAGGATATTATTAATAATCATCATCCTCCTCTTCCTTCTCCTCCTCTTCATCCTCCTCCTCCTCATCATATAAATAATAATACACTTTATATTACAACCCCATCACTTTGCCCAATCAGTGCCTCGTGATAACCCATCACATAGCATGGTATACTCACCCATCCATGCTCTCTTGCTACTTCTCTGCTGTCTGTACCCCCGCTCCGTTGCTCTAACAGAGGAAGGCATTTAGGCAGGGCCGATCCTAGGCAGGGTGCGTGGGGTGCTCCGCACCCAGGCACCTCAGAGGTGGGGGCGCCAAAGCTCCAAAGTGCTCCCCTCCCTCCTCCTTGTCTGTGTCCAGAGGTGGAGCGCATGTAGCGGGTGCATCAGTTCCCCATTCCGCTTGCTCTCTCCGCTGGCAACTGACAAGAGCGCATACCTCCTGCTGTCCCCAGGAATCCAGTCTGGGTACCACAGCGGAGCCTAGTACCGGAACGTGTTCCGACATTAGGCTCCACTAATTAATTCTGTCCGGTGTGCATGGAGCCGTCTCCTGTCTGCCCCGCCCCCTCTGTGTGTATCGGCTCTTCTCCCATAGGCGGTGTGATGAGAGGCTTCTGGGTTGGCCGGAGCTGCTGCCAATCATCCCGTGCACTCCCAGAAATTCTCTCCGAGTACCACCCTCCTAGTAACCAAAGATGCCACGTATGCCCCGCCCCCTGTAATGTGCTTCTGCTCCCAGCACGCTTGAGCTACAGGGATCTATTGGACAAGTACTGATCTATGGGGACACCTGATGTGGGGGGCTCTGATGGGGACACCTGCTGTGGGGAGCTCTGATGGGGGACACCTTCTGTGGGGGGGGGCTCTAATGGGGGACACCTGCTGGGGAGGACTCTGATGGGGGACAACTGCTGGGGGGGACTCTAATGGGGGACACCTGCTGGGGGGGACTCTGATGGGGGACACCTGCTGGGGGGGACTCTGATGGGGGACACTAATGAAGACTTCTTAGGGGAGCATCTCTGTGTTTGAGTCGTAGCCATAGAAACATTTGTAAAGGGGAGGAGTTAGTAAGATGACCCCGCCCATGTGGGGGGCGCCATAAATATTTCTGCACCCAGGTGTCTGTGACCCTAGGATCGGCCCTGCATTTGGGTATAGAGGGTCAGAGGCATCACTGATCCCCATGCTACGAGCCCCCGGGCGTGTCATATGATGTCCAGTCAGAACGGTAAGGCCACCGCCCAGCCATCAGCTCGCTATAGGCCAGGCAAGAAGGTGTTATAGAGTCACTATGCAAAAAATCAAAGAAAGCATTAAAATGTCTGTAGTGTATTAATGGGCTTTACTAAACAAAATGCTGTACATGCAATTGTAGGAAAAAACAATACAAGACATTCAAAGTATTATAGATATATACATACAACACACATGCACATGCTACCTTAACTCCCTAGTGAATGAGCATGAACAATAGTTTGGGTACAATAGGAATAGGCTAAAAGTTACTTAGCTCAGGTTACAATCTCTGACTCTGTAGTGTCATAGAAAAATTAATAACGCACGTACATAATTAATAATTAATAATCAGCGATTCATAAAAATATTAATATCGCACGTAACTAATTAAAGTAAACTATGAAAACCTTTTTGTCTATATAAAAATTAAAGCAAAGAATAGCGCTGCGGAAAAGGGAAAAGTATTACATTTATTGATACATAGAAGAAACTTGTATTACTCTAATATTTACAACTATAACATCACACAATTATACAAACAATAAGATGGCTAAATCAGTATCTCAAGACAATTCATAGGAGAGGAAAAGTTACAGAGATTAAGCTAAGGGGGAGAGAGACAGAGAGACAGAGAGACAGAGAGACAGAGAGAGAAAAAGAGAAAATATATTTACAGAGTACTTCACCAAGTTTTCCCAATCAGCTCATGATCCAGTCTGTGTGTGCAGTCAATCTAGGACTGTCTTTTATACCCTTCAAATGTAATTTTTCCCACTCTAAGGCCCCGTACACACGATAGAATCCATCCGCAGATAAATCCCAGCAAATGGGTTTCTGCGGATAGATTCTATGGTGTGTACACGCCAGCGGATCTCTTTCCGCGGAGAAATCTCCTCTGGGATGGATTCCAGCAGATCGAATATTTGTTGTGCTGCACAACAAATCCATCTGCTGGAATCCATCCCAACGGATGGATCCGCTCGTCTGTACAGACTTACCGGATCCATCCGTCCAAAGGGATTCCCCGCACGCGTCGTAATGATTTGACGCATGCGTGGAATTCCTTATATGACAGCGTCGCGCCCGTCGCCGCGTCATAATCGCGGCGACGGCGCGACACGTCATCGCCAGAGGATTTCCGCGCGGATTTCAATGGGATGGTGTGTACACTCCATCCCATCGAAATCAGCGGATATCTTTGAGAGGATTTATCCGTGGAAACGGTCCGCTGGACCGTATCTGCGGATAAATCCTCTCGTGTGTATGGGGCCTAAGAATGAAAAAAACCTCTCTAATACGATTGGTTGAATATGTGTCCTTTGAAATGACACTTAAGGACCTCATGGGGGGTAATTTCCTGAGCAATCTAGTTCCTACAATTAGTATCTTATACGACACCTGGATGGTTCCTGGTTGGCCCAGCCCTTTACATAACACAGAGACTATTGTGGCCTTTGATCGGACAAGAGATGAAAGGAACCTCATTTCATATATATACACACCTGGTATTATTATCTAATTAACACAGTCCAACTAAATGTGGTCTTCAATCAGGAGGTTGCAGGAAATTCTCTTAATTCAGTGAGGGACAATTCCTATCAGATTCCCCCCCCCCCCCATTGAGATAACATCCTTATGCAACGTAGGTTCAAAAGCCTGTTGTTTGGTGAACTTTAACACTGGGTCACGCTGTTGACAAAGAAACCTGTCCCAGTCACATTAATAAAAACCTTGTAACCGAACGACATATACCTCTTCATACAAATCTTAGAAATATGGATATGAAAAATCTCTACCACAGTTCCCCCTGAAGTTCATCCTTGAACTTATGTCCTCCCTCAATGATTCGGTACCCACCCACAACGGCCCAGAAGCCCCGACCCTTCCCCCACCACCCCTGCGGCCTCTTCCTTTCTTGAACTCGCCGTAACTCATCAAGGTAGACTTGAGACAGTCCTGGTGCCTTTGAGACTTCCGATCCGAACCCTGAGTGTCTGTACTGCAATGTTTCATCGCCCCTCTGCATTTGAGGAGTGGAATTCCAACATTGATGGCGGGATCCTTATATATTTAGTCCTGTATCTGGGAAAAATGGTGTTCTGATTGTCACCATTGGATCGGACCGCGAGGCAGCATTTTTCCAGCATGGTGAAGAAGGGTTTCGGAGTGTCTTATTCATGGCACGTTTGTCTTCCAAAAACAAGATGACTTGGTTGTCGTTGTTTCTTCGGGTGGTGGTTGGGTGGGCCTCCAGACAGTCATTTTTGAATACAAAAGGAGAAAGGAGAACGTCAGTGTACAGTTATTGGAGGAATGTCAGACAGGAGCCGTGGGGTGGCCTTTATAACTATAAAGCCGTAGGTAGAATTACTTTAAGACATGAAAACCTGGATGTCCAGGGATACAATATGGCACTGGCGGGCAGGAATGCTCACGTGCCTTAAAAACAAAATATGACTGAAGTTCTAGTTACATTACCCTGAGAAGATGTATGATAGAAGCCAACAATAACATAATATTAAAGGAGGAAAGGAAGAGAGGTGAGTAATGAAAAAGAATATGGAGAATAGAAAAAAACAAAAAATAAAAACTCCGGATTTAATGCTGCTCCAACCAAGCTCTCCAGTTTAGATTCCACTTTCGATTGTTAAAGAGCATTGAATCGGTATTCAAAAAACGTAATAAAAAATAAAAAATAGAACATTGTTCCGTTCAAAAAAAAACGACTCCTCTCTCCTACTAGTAATTGGTGGTATTTTTGCTGGTCAGGTACACAGATAATAACGAGAGAGAGATGATTTAAATTTGTAGACTTTGGGTAAACCTGACCGCACGTTATTATTACAAATTGAAGAGGCTTATTCCTAGATCAACAGGAAAAAAATATAGTTCTAGGGTCCTCTCTTAAAAAAAAACAAGAACAAAACACAAAAAAACAAACAAAAAAAATAGACTCTTCTGCCCTATTGGTGATCAACAGGTGATCATGATCATGGTCACTTAATAATGTACAAGTCGGGTTAAAAACAAAAATGAAAAATATTAAAAAGGAGCGACTAAACAATGGTTGCCAAGAAACTTTTTAGAATTTAGTCCAACCCGACTGTACTTCTTACTAAAAAATTTTTTAGAGGCTCTTCCCCAAACCAAAGAAAAATAATAAAAAATAATATATAGTTCTCCAACAAGAGGGCAATTAAAAACACTGCATTATTTACTATTTTTCTCTTCCAGGTCTATGCACTACTCCCCCCTTCAGGTGGAAAAAGTTCAAACCTTTTGGAACTTTTCTCACCTGAATGAAATAAGAGGAAAAAAATAACTAAATAAAAATAATAATGAAAAACTTTAAAAAAATTAAAAGTAAAAAATTATAACCATAACCCTTCAGGGAGAAAAATGAGAGAAAAAATATAAAAATTAAAACTGACAACAAAAAAACTGATAAAAATGAGAAATGAGAAAAATTTATTAAAAATTACTAAAAATTGAAATAAAACTGAGCGAGAAAAAAATGAATAAAAAAAATAGCTTCAAAATTAAAAAAAATGTATAAAAATTAAATGTAAAAAATTGTAATGGATAAAAAATGAATACAAAATAAAAAATAGAAATAAAAAATTACTAAAAATTACATGAACATGATAAAAATTTAAACTAGGAGTATAAAAAAACGGTACGTTTGTACTGGTCTGGATTTGGACAGGCTTCTTCGGAAATTTGTTTCTGAGTTAGTGACTTTTCTGTTCCTTGAGAGAAGATACCTCGTTGAGGTGCACATTCTCATAGTTTTGGCGTTCATTCTCCTGATAGTAATGCACATCATTACTTGCATCAGGGAGAGTAGTAGAGCTACACAGATTAGGACAACGACAGGGTGGAGCAAAATGTTTAGGAAAGCTGACGCGTTAGGACTATACCCAAATATACTTTCCCACCAGGAAATCTTAGCGTCTTCCTCTAAAGCGTGGGATACTTGGATCAACTTATTTTGATCATGGGTGAGTCGTATAGTGGCTTGTTTCTCAGCATCTCTCAGCACATTTAATATTTCATCCTGTTGTCCAAAATCTACCAGCCAAGCCTTTAACTCAGCCCCAAATCCCAGAGGAAGTTTCTGTAGATGTATGGGGGTGTCAGGTTTGCTATAAAACCTTTCTTCAGGGCAACTCGGGGTGTAACCCGGGGTTCCGTCTATATCCATCCCAAGGACAAGAGAATAGGTACAATAGACTCCCCAAGGTGGTGTACCCTGCTGAGTACAATTCAACCTAATTCTGACAACAGTGCATCACTAGACCAGCACCCATACCCCAGCATTCGGTATTGAGTACAACAGCACATATACCATTGAAACAATGACAAAACCCACAAAAACTCCCTTCCTGTGACTTGATTTCAGTGACCATGCCCCACTACCACCTGGTAGGTCCAAGGAACACCCTAGTTCCATGACTAACACCCCATCGGTATCCTCTAGGACAAAGAAACAAAACTCGCCTATGTCCTAAATTATACCTAGGTGTTTCCTCCCCCGTAATGATCTCCCCATCCAGAACCCACAGTGAAATACCTTCCCAACATTCCTCCTTCACCACCGTGTATTGACCTGGAATGCAAAAGACATCGTGGTCACACTTCTGACAGGGGGAAATATCAACCTGCTCTCAGCTTCCGTACCCTCTGATCACATGTGGGTCACTTAGCCCCAAATGCACCAAGATAGAATCCCCAGTCAGTAAGCTCATTGATGCCAACCTATCTACAGACCGAGTCTGCACTTCCGTATATGGGATCATATAGCACCTCATTTCTCACAATCCAAACCAGTACAGCCCATCCCGGCGTTTGACTATCATTTTGGATTGTGTAAGCGACGAGTTTTGTCAAAGTCTTACTGAGTGGTGATGCTAACTCCTCAGGCTACCGCCCATCATACAGAGATTTGTACACTCAGCCTGATACTGGTCACTAACTCCGCCTGCCCCTGCATGTACGCCAGAGCCAATGACATGTTTTTGTCCTATACCCTATCACACTCTCTTCCAACCTCTTAACATGGTCGATAAAATTGTGAGCCATATTAAACTGGGTATTTATGTAACTTTGTTGCATGTTGTCACAACTGTCATCAATCTCTCTGAGCAACAAAGCCGTGCTTATTGTCTGAAGCCATGGCGGAGGGTCTGTTCCTCAGGAGACCGCTGTCCTCTCTATTACTAACACCCATCTCAGTTCCTATTCCCCCTATATAGTGCTGAATACACCCCTCCTCTGTTGGGTTACTCCTCAGAAATAAGCATCCTGCGTCAACCTTATGTTGTGTCTGCACATCTCTGGGAGAAAGCCACTGGTCACTTAATAATCACTTGATTCAGTGTATACTCAGCACATACAGGGCAATAGTCCTATCAACCACTGTGAGATGCTGCAGCGCCATGTGATGAAGGCCTACTGTACCCTGTTTGCCCGCGTGTTTTCTCTTTATTTAACAGGGCATGTTCCTGTATGTAGTTACTGTCATTACTTGTGCAGGGATTCAACCTCTCAGGTGAGACATCAACTAGGTGTACCTCTCCCATGTCCAGTAAGCGAAAGCTTCTTTATAGGACTGCTAAGCTTTAGACACTGCCTCTACAAGGAAGTTTTCACCCCATTGATGTATCACCTGGCACCCTCTAGTTTGGCCAACAGACACCCTATTATGCATAGATGCCAGTCTCCTGGGTACCTGCACCACATACATTTATGTCATACTAGTCACCCATTCCAATATTTCTTTCAATTCCTGTCTGGACTCACGACCCTCAGAACAGGAATGGACTCCAGGGTATAACCCAGTAGAGTCAGATAGGATAGTACCCAAATTGACCGTGATATATGCACAAAGTTCCGTCCATGCCCAAAGTTCCTTCCCTGCCCTTAGGGATGAGAATAGAACGAGTTGGATTTACCTAACCCTTCCCTGATATGTAGCCCAGGGCCTCCCAATGTGTTCCTGATTATCTCCAGCTCTATAGTGATTACGGTATCCAATGACCCATCTCCCACTCCCAAGACAGTCGCCATTGAGGCCTCTCTTTATTATGGGAAATAGTCTGGATACCCGGATTGAAAACCACCTGCCACCAGGTACACCCGATCTCTCATAGAGCCTGCACACCTTCTCCCTCCTCTATCAATTCAGTAATTAGACTATGTTATCCTTCACCCCTACAAAACAAACTGCCTTCACCATTCAGATAGGACTCCCATGAAAGACAGGAGTCTAGTGCCACCCTGGGGCACTGATATTCTCGGCATGCAAGTCACCGACCACCAGTTAAGGTACACCAGTAATCTAGGACAGGAAGGACACCTATGGATATTAACTGAGGAGAATACTGCATGCCCACATATATATCGGAAGTGAGGGCCCTTGGAACAGCCAAGAGCTGGTATCACCCCATGCGATCTTCCTGCACGCCTTTTCTCCAGACTCAACCCTAAAACTATACGATACAAGGCCAGACCTATGCACTTTCAACTCGTATGCCACCAGGCAGGCCCTCGTACTACATGTCTGCCGGTAAATTTAAAAGAAACTGGAAAACAAGAATTGCATAATGTGTGTCCAGCTTAAGGCAGCGGGTGCTGACCAATAGACTAAGAAAAAAATTCCTTGTAGCACTGAGGCAATGCAACCTTGAACAGCCAGGCTTAACAGCGGGGGGAGTTTAAGAAGTCCTAAAAACACAAGTCTGGCCAAAGTAACATCAGGATTTTACCTATTAGATCTATGGAACTACACGTGTCAGCATGGCTGATCTTCGGTAAATAAGAAAACAGATATGCCACGGATCTATGGCCGATCCATTTCAACCGCTGGAGAATACCCCAAAACCCTTGTAACACTAAGTGTGGTACCTCTGAATGCTACTTAGCCTAATATATGTGTTAGAGTGCCAATTATCCCTTGCAGTCTTACTCAATTTTTCGTAAAAACTAATATGCGGACCTCAGTTAGTTGGTTCTGCTATTCAGTGGATCAGCACATGTAACCCCCACTAGGTGGTCCAAAAACATGGACTGATCACTAGACGTTCTAACTAGATAATGGTCATGAAAACCTAAACCTTGTGAAACCCGACCGACTGACCAACATAAAGATTTCCTCTTATTCTGAAGTCCTGAAAACTCAGTTATCGATTCTGAGGGATTAAACACAAAATAAAAGTTAGTAATAAACATTCAATTTTTTCTTGACCTGGAAACAAAAAAAAACAATGGTTATATATCTGTAACTAGACATTAGCATATAAATCACAAATATTCATTACTATATATTACATAAACCGTGCACTTTCATTTAACATACCAAAAATTGTTGAGCTCAACGTTTCATTAATATGTATTACTATAATACATATTAATGCCATATGGATTTTCGTTCTATGGTATACCAATAATTCCCCCCTAAAAAATGTATTCACCATGGTTAAAAATGAGCAGTTTTAAAACAAACACATTTTTTATAAGTTTCCCTTTCGTCTTGCAAGACAGTCATATTTCATCACAACGTTTTCGCAGAACCTTCTGTAAAGAAAAACAAACACATTTTTGTAATTGCCCTTTTCAATTCACATTTACAGAATGCAGGTCATTTGTAAGTCAATAAGATCTCTTTTTCCACTCTCCCAGACCTAGAAAAAAAAGGAGGGGGGGGTAGTTTGGGCTGTCAGCAGCAGAGAACACATGTCACACACTCTCACAGAATAGAAGGATCTCACACCTTTACGCAAAACCTGTTTAGCTAGGTCAAATATGACCTCACAACCTTACACAGATCCACATGTTCTATATCCTACTTAAACCCATAACCTCTGTTCATCATCACTTCTCTGGGGATGTGGATTCCCTATTAAAAATACTCACCTCATCAGTTCTGATATCCTACCATCCCTGCCCTCCAAGCATCTTTTTCATTTGTTAGTATCATCTTCCCGTGGTGACTGTACCACAGGGCTTCCCAAGCGCTTGGCTTTGAAGTACCCTTTTTCGAATATTGCTTTCCTGTCCACTGATCCCAATCTTTTATATATTTCACAACCCAAGGTCCATATTTATCTATCATTTCTTCCTTCGGAGTCAAGTGGTAAGGCTCCACACGGTTCGACATCCGTTTTGAAAGCGATTTGATTTCCCATCCTTTTTGCGGACGAAGGACTTTGAGCTGATCCCGCAAACCCTTAAAGGTCGCTTTTTCCCAAAGTTAGCTACGCTTTGACCCCTGATTGAGTGGACCGGTACTGCCCCTCTGCTGATCTTTTTTCACTACTTGTCAGAACAATGACTGACTATAGTCCTTCAAAAAATTAGCCCGGGGATTTTCCCAACTAAATTAGTTGTCCTCCCGTGAACTTTTCTGCAATATTCTAAAAGAAATGCTTACTTATTAGATCGTTATGATTGCTTGCAGTGCAAGAGGCACCTAATTGCACTAATTTAACTGACGCTTACCTAATAATGATTTTTAGCAGTTACAATATAGTCAGTGTTTACAGATCTTATTACACCGCTTACCATCCCCAGTTATTTGTTTAAACAGAGGAATAGATTCACATACATCCAGATAATTCAGTGTGATTTTAGTCTCCGTTTCCACTGATGTGATTTGCCATGCGACTTTGGACCCAAAGTCGCATTACAACTCGCAGCCCATTGATTTCAATAGCACCCATTCCAATCTATGTGGCTCATGCTGCAGCGACCGATAAAGGTACCTGCACCATTTTGATGCGACTTCTGGATCAAAAAAAACGCATTCAAAGCCACACCACAGTCGCACTAAAGCTGCATTTCCAAATCGCACCTTGAATCAGGCCACATTGGAGTTGCACCAGTGGAAACGCAGCCCAAAAGCATAGGTGCTGACAACACCTGAAAATTAACATTTGTGAGATGGATAGGGAAGCTTTGCTCAACAAGAAAAAGCTTCATTAAGCACCTACTATGGATCTGGCCTTTATCACAGTATACAGCAACCAATACCAACAATTGGAAAAGATCTTCAAAAAGTATTGGCCCATTTTCAAAGAGCACAGAACTTTAGTAGCGGTATTGCCATCACGACCCAGACTCACCCACCGCAGAGCACCAACACCACTAACACACCCCGTCCACAATGCACTCGATCCCCCCAGGGAAGCGAACACCTGTCCAGAACCTGAAGGACTCCACGGATGCCAGAGATGCCCACTGTGCAAAACAAATAAACCCCAGCCTCTGAGAAAAACAACATTCAAGTCCCCTGTACATAATAGAGAATTCCAGATAAAATAACGTATTACTTGTAATAGCACCCATGTGACCTACGTCATAGAGTGCCGCTGCCAACTTCAGTATGTGGGCCGTATCACCAGACCCTTACGTGTAAGAACACGTGAGCCCATCCAAAACATACGTAATGGATTCCCAAAACATAGTCTCTCTAGACATTTTGAGGAAAAACATCATAAGGATCCATCTTGCCTCACGTTCTATGGGGTTGACATTATTAAAGACCACTGGCGGGGGGGCAACAAAAAGATCCAGGTCTCACAAAATGAGACCCGTTGGATACACAGGTTGGGGTCTCTAGTTCCTAGAGGCCTCAACCTGGATATTGATTTGAACTGCTTTATTTCTAATTTTAAATGTTTTTTTTATCACAAGTCACTTCTCTTTGCTGGCCTGCACAGGGTCCTGACTTTATTCATTCATCTATTTCTCCTACTAACGTGGAGGTTTCTTGGACACCAACTATTGGTGTAGGTTCACCAACTGAGTCGCATAGGTTTAATAACCACTACACCCACACCTTATTGAATATTAATCATTATAGCGGCGCCATCGCCCCACTGTTTATTTACAAAAGCATAGGTGTGTTTCACTCACAAAGATTGGCCTAATCTCATTCAAAGGGTCAACTGCATAGACGCACACAGGCCCAGATTCACAGTCAGCGGGGTAAATTTGTGCGGGTGTAACGTATCCGCTCTACGCTACGCCTCTGCAACCCAGACGGGCAAGCGCTGTATTCTCAAAGCACTAGCTCCGTAAGTTGCGGCGGTGTAGCGCAAATCAGCCGGCGCAAGCCCGCCTAATTCAAATTTGGATCAGGGGGCGTGTTTTTTGTAAATCTACTGTGACTCGACGTGATAGACGTTTTTGCCGAACGGCGCATGCGCCGTCCGTGGAATTTCCCAGTGTACATTGCTCCAAAGTATGCCGCAAGGACGTCATTGATTTTGACGTGAACGTAGATGACGTCCAGCCCCATTCACGGACGACTTACGCAAACTACGTAACTTTTTCAAATTTCGACGCGGGAAAGACAGCCATACTTACTCTATATATACCAGGGGCAACTATACGCCGGGAAAAGCCTAACGTAACTTTACTGCGTCGGCCGGGCGTACTTTCGGGAATTCGCGTATCTAGCTAATTTGCATGCTCAACGCGGAATTCGACGGAAGCGCCACCTAGTGGTCAGAAAAAAAAAAATATATAGTTACGATCCGACGGTGTAAGAGACCTACGCCTGTCGGATCTTATGGATATCTATGCGTGAGCGATTCTAAGAATCAGGCGCATAGATACGACGGCTCGGATTAGGACCCACGGCTGCGCACCTGGCGTTGCGCTGTTTTAAGTCCTTTCTGAACCTGGGCCACTGTCTCCAAGATTCCAAACAGAAATCCCTATTATCCGCACTGACATCCTGCTACAATTTCATTCTATATATATATATATCTACATTATTCAAAATCAGTCTCATAAACACATTCGCATAGACAAAAAAGAAAAGGTTAAGTTCTGAAAAGTTAACTCTCCTCACATGGGGCACCATTTTGTCATAGAAAAATTAATAACGCACGTACATAATTAATAATCAGCGATTCATAAAAATATTAATATCGCACGTAACTAATTAAAGTAAACTATGAAAACCTTTTTGTCTATATAAAAATTAAAGCAAAGAATAGCGCTGCGGAAAAGGGAAAAGTATTACATTTATTGATACATATACCCTTCAAATGTAATTTTTCCCACTCTAAGAATGAAAAAAACCTCTCTAATACGATTGGTTAAATATGTGTCCTTTGAAATGACACTTAAGGACCTCATGGGGGGTAATTTCCTGAGCAATCTAGTTCCTACAATTAGTATCTTATACGACACCTGGATGGTTCCTGGTTGGCCCAGCCCTTTACATAACACAGAGACTATTGTGGCCTTTGATCGGACAAGAGATGAAAGGAACCTCATTTCATATATATACACACCTGGTATTATTATCTAATTAACACAGTCCAACTAAATGTGGTCTTCAATCAGGAGGTTGCAGGAAATTCTCTTAATTCAGTGAGGGACAATTCCTATCAGATTCCCCCCCCCCCCCATTGAGATAACATCCTTATGCTAACGTAGGTTCAAAAGCCTGTTGTTTGGTGAACTTTAACACTGGGTCACGCTGTTGACAAAGAAACCTGTCCCAGTCACATTAATAAAAACCTTGTAACCGAACGACATATACCTCTTCATACAAATCTTAGAAATATGGATATGAAAAATCTCTACCACAGTAGACAGCCAGGACCCCAGGCTCTACTCTACGAGTGATTGCAGGAAATCAGGCACTAGCATCATCCCCAGGTGAAACTCCTCCCTTGGTCCTGTGAAGTCCCCTCTAGCACAGACCTTCCTTGTTGATATGTTATGAAGTCCCCCATAACTACTTCCTTTGTCTTCAGCACATCGCTGAGTTTGACTCCTTTGTTTCCAACTCCTACTTCCTGCCAACATCACTTCCTGTTGTATGAGCTCCATGAACCAGTCAAACAAGTTCATTAGCATATGAATCGGGGAAGCCTAGCTTCTAAAAACAATACATGGTAGCCAAAATGGATCATTCCATATATTTACTCTATAAAAAAAAACACTAAAATGGCTATGCAATACATCTACCAGCATACCCGAGAACTGGAAGGGGTTTATGCTTAAACGTTGCTTTATACTGTAAAAACTGAATGATCAAGGGAGTACGTTCATTTATAGACATGGCACCGCACATGTTGCGGGTCACCACTTCCTCAAGCAGAAAGATAATGTCTGTCAACAAGGAACTTATTAATATCGATATAATATGAGCTTACAGACCACAGAATGATTAACCGAGGAGACATAGGATTACTGCACTAGTTATTCCGATTACTAGGCCGCCCTGAGATCCCTAAAGTTCTGGCAGTTTATCCGGCTGATGGTGGGAATCAGTTCCAAGAAGTTGGTAAACGAGACACCCTGTAGGGCAGGGGTGCCCAACCAGTGGCCCTCGCTCTTCAAAAGGTTGGGCACCCCTGCTGTAGGGCATGGGTGCTCAGCCTGTGGCCCGATCTAGCTGGGGTCATGCTTGTAACTGTCAGCCTTAGAATGCCTCATGGGACTTGTATTTCTGCAACTGCTAAAGGGCCACAGGCACACCTCCCAACTTTCTGAGATGGGAATGAGGGACACCTGTCAGCAAAAGTACGCAGGTATAGGACACACCCATTGTCACGCCCCCTTAAAGGAGGACTGTACAAGAAAATAAGATTGGGTAAACCCACAAGTGCTTATTTTAGCACTGCTATTCCTTTATATTGGTTTTTGGAATGTACAAATGCAGCAATTTAGAAAGGTTTAGCGCTGGGAAACTCTATTTTTTTTGATAGATTAAACGTGCATTTTATATACAACTATAGAGATCAGACCATAATAAGGGACAAATGAGGAGGAAAAGGGGACAGAGGGAAATTTCTCCAAATCAGGGACAGTTGGGAGCTATGCCACAGGTTGAGCACCAATTCTGTAGGGGGCAGGGGGCGTTGGGAGGGGGTGGCTAGCCCTGACTGAAGCCCCGAATGTGACCCCGTAAAGCCCAGAGTCTCACGGTGGCAGGACTGCATTATTAGCCCCGAGCCGCCAAGTGAGTGGCGAGCGCCGGAATCGATCTGATCTCGAGTGTCGCCGATTGAAGCCGATGTGTGGCCGAGTCTCATAGCAGGTCCCGCCTTCTGGAGCCTGCGCAACGCTAATAATGGACGTCCCACTGGTCCTATGCCAAATGTGATGTCCATCATAGGCGCTGCACTGGCTCCAGAAGACAGGAATTACAATACGGCCGCCGGCGCCACATCCCTGCTCGGCACTCGGACGGGCCGTGGGCGGCTCTCCTCTCCTCCAGCCAGGCTCCTCGGCTCTCTGACGGAATGACTGCCTGCTGCTGTGACACCGCTGAGCTGAGGTAGGTCAGAACCGTCAGAAAGTGTAATAATGTGTATGTAAATGTCAGTGTATGTCAGGTAGGTCAGTGTATGTCAGGTAGGTCAGCGTATTTGCTGTGTTATTGGGATGGCAGAAGATCTACATACAGTAAAACCTCGGTTTGCGAGCATTATTCGTTCCAGAAACATGCTTGTAATCCAAAGCGCTTGTATATCAAAGCATTTTTTTTACAGGGTATAAAAGAGAAGAGAGGCGCCTCTAAGTGTAGCAATAAGTTGCTAAATGTTGTCCCTTCATTAAATATAACCATATTGCTACACTTAGAGGAGGAGCCTCTCTTCTCTTTTATACTCAGGTGTGACATGACGCTGCTCTTATATCAAGACATCGCTTGTATATCAAGGCAAAATGTATTAAAAAAATTAGCTTGTCTTGCAAGACGCTCTCAAACCAAGTTACTCTCAAACCAAGGTTTTACTGTATATACTACAGGAAGTATACTATAGGAAGGTGAGGCTACAGAGCAGGCTGCTGACACAGCAATACGTGTTTTGCAATCCCAGCTCATTATTTATACTCCTGCCAATGAAACTCGCTCTCCAGCAGAGACTCACAGTCAGGGAATTATGTGAACAGCAGGTAAGTGCTGGGCCGAGGGGAAGTTCCTCCATGCATTCCCAAATGCTGGATCATGAGCATAACTCAGTACTAAAGGATAATGAAAAGCATTGCTTAACCTCGCGCCAGTCTGCAAGCTGCAAGCTTTTCCGACTGAGCAGTTCTGCTGAAAAGTAATGGCTGCTTGTTCTGCGCATTCAGCAGCACGTAAGGCTCCCATGCACAGGTGGAGGCAAGATTTGTGTTGCAGTTTGTCCACCGACCTAAAGGGGGCGCAGTGCCACTTCTTCAGGTTGATAGGAAACTGTTAAACTGTTCTAGATCTCACAGGCTGCAGGCTTGATTGGTTCCCCCTGCATTCTGGAGGTTTCCAGAACATAGAGGAGGGCTGGGAGATTCAAATGAGCAGCTTGATTACCGTATTTATCGGGGTATACCGCGCGCCGGCGTATAACACGCACCCCAAACCTAGAAAGGTAAAAAAGGAAAAAAAATAAAACTTACATTTTTGCCCTGCGTCCATCGGCGGCCTTGTCTGGCGTCTGTCTGCGGCCTTGCGCGGGATCCGTCCAGCCTTGTGGGTGTCTGTCTGCGGCTTCCTTGCGCGGGGTCCGTCTGCGGCTTAGGAGGTGTCCTTCTGCGGCCTCCATCCAGGTGTCTGTCTCTGTCCAGCGTGTCCGTCTGCGGCCTCCATCCAGGTGTCCGTCTCCATCCAGCGTGTCCGGCGTTCGTTTTTGGATTTGGCGTGAGCCGAGAGGAGCCGGATTTCCTGTGTGTTCGGCTCCTCTCGACTTGTCTCTGCTTCTCTCGGCTCCTCTCGCGTGGCTGCGGGCGGAGCCGAGCCTAGCCGAGTGCGCAGTACACTCGGCTCGGCTCAGCTCTAGGCTGCGGCGGGCAGAGCCGAGCGTGGCCGAGCCTAGCTGAGTGCGCAGTACACTCGGCTCGGCTCTAGAAGAGACAGCGGGGATCGGCGCGGTATACGCCGATAAATACCGTGTTTATTGTGCTGCAGCCAATCGTTGGGAAGCTGTGCCCAGTAGGTGACTCGGGGGTAAAATAAATAGACTGGGGCAGTATGGATCATGTCTTGCTGGAGAAGTTCCCAGCCTCAGGGGCTACTGCACCTTTGAGGCAGTTCTGCTGAAGTCTGCTAATGTTCATCAAGGGCCTCCACCTGAGAGCCCAGGGACAGATCGGCTCTGGGTGCCGACATCGCGGGCGCCCAGGACAGGTAAGTGTCTGTATATTAACTTCTTTAGACCCGGGCCATTGTAAAAAGATGGCCACAAGGTGGCTCTACAGGTCCGGGAGGCCGTCTTTTTAAAGCCTCGGCTCCTCGGGCCACTGGGGGGTGCGCGAGCCTGGCGCGTCACTGAGATGCCGATGCACGTGCCTGGCGGCCACGATGTCCGTCAGGTACCTCTGATCGGCCGTTACACAGCCAAGAATGTGGATCTCTGTGTGTAATGATGGGGTGTAAACACAGAGCTCCACGTCCTGTCAGGGAGAGGAGACCGATGCTGTGTACATAGGGTCACAGATCGGTCACCTCCCCCAGTCAGTCCCCTCCCCCCACAGTAAGAATCACTCCCAGGTGAGAAGATTCATCACACACTTAGAGATACCTTGCCACTTCACGATGCTAAATAGAACCCCTGGTTTTTGCACCGCATCTCAGGTCAACCATAGATTGTTTTTTGTGTGTTTTTTTTTTTTTTCATCTTTCTTTACATTTTATTTTTTTTCTGTGATTTCTGTCTTTTTTAGTTTGGCCATTTTTCTTTTTTCTCTTTATTGTTTGATTTTTCCCTCACTAGATGCTACTCTTTTTGTATTCATGACAGTTGTTTGTCACAGACTTTGGTTAACAGTTTGTATTACTGGGCTGTTACTATGATTATAGGTGCTTACGGAAGTCTGTAATTTTTGATGTGCCTTATCTTGCTTGTCATGTCTACTGAGTGCCTTATCTGCTGTATTTTATGTCTTGTTTACTTTCAAATAAAAACTTTTAAGTCATAAAGAATCACTCCCAGGGAACACAATTAACCCCTTCCCTGCCAGTCACATTTACACAGTAATCAGTGCATATTTATAGCACTAATCGCTGTATAAATGTGAATGGTCCCAAAAATTTGTCAAAAGTGTCCGATGTGTCTGCCGCATGTCGAAGTCCAGAAAAAAATTGCTGATAACCGCCATTACTATAAAAAAAAAATCAAAACATTTCAGAATTCTATCCCCTATTTTGTAGCCGCTATAACTTTTGCGCAAACCAATCAATAAACGCTTATTGCGTTTTTTTTTAACCAAAAGTATGTAGAAGTATACGTATCGGCCTAAACGGAGAAAAAAAAATTGGAATATTTATTATAGCCAAAAGTAAAAAATATTGGCCCGGATTCAGAAAGGATTTACGGCGGCGTATCTCCAGATACGCCCCTGTAATTTAAAATGTGTGCCGTCGCATCTTTACGCCTATTCAGAAAGGCATTTACTTTCGTTTTTTTCCAAGATACGACTGACGTAAGTCTCTTACGCCGTCGTATCTTGGGTGCATATTTACGCTGGCCGATAGCGGCGCTTCTGTAGATTTACACGTAGAATATGCAAATGAGGTAGATACGCCGATTCAGAAACGTACTTGTGCCCGTCGGATTTAGCTACGCCGTAAGGCGTCGGTCCGGCGTAACTTTACCCCTCATAAAGCAGGGGTAAGTCATGTTAAGGTATGGACGTCGGAACAGGGTCGTATTTTACGTTGTTTGCGTAACTCGTACGTGAATGGGGCTGGGCGTAAGTTACGTTCACGTCGACTTAGCATTGAACCGACTTATCTTGGGGAGTATTTGCGACGTGACTCTGAGCGCGCGCATACGCCATTCGTTCGGCCCCTCATTTGCATGGGGTCACGGTTCATTTTAATAAAACACGCCCACTGCCAACCTACTTTGAATTACGCGGGTTTCCGCCGGCCCATATACGCTACGCCGCCGTAACTAAGGACGCAAATTGTTTCTATATACGGTACTCACCTGACTTAGTTACGGCGGCGTAGCGCATATGAGATGCGATACACCCGCAGAAAGATACACGATTCTTTCTAAAAAGGACGTCAATTTTGTTTGGGAGCCACGTCGCACGACCGCGCAATTGTCATTCAAAGCGTGACAGTGCTGAAAGCTGGAATTTCGTCTGGGCAGGAAGGGGGTATATGTGCCCAGTAAGCAAGTGGTTAAAAGTCAGGAGCTGCAGTATTTGTAGCTGCTGACTTTTATCATTTTTTTGGGGCGGAACTCCGCTTTAAATAAATGTGTAAAAAGGTTACAATAGAGCAGAGCAACTCAATTTCATCAGCCATCACTCCCCCGAAAGCACCGGCCCCCTGTGTTAAGGGGGTGGGTGTTTTTGTTGATATTATTCAGGAGGTGGGGTGCTCGTTAGTCCCCCCTTTCCTCACCTGCCAGGCTGCATGCTCGCATAAAGATAAGGTATGGATTTTGGGGGGAGACCCCACGTCTTTTGTATTTTTTTTATTTTGTCGTGGAGTTCCCCTCAAAATCCACACCCGATTCGAAGGGGTGGGGAACGCCACTTAATTTTTTCTTTTTTTACATTTTTGTATTGCCGGCAATTTAAATGTGATTTGACTTGTTTTTTCTTTTTCTTTAGAAATGTCAGTTTTTCTGCAGCAGGTTCTATACATGGTACAGATGCGCCACATTACAGGCAGACTAAGGGGACCCCCAGGCATGATATTTAAAGGATATTTTCATTTTGATTGCTGCACTTTAAGCATCATTAAAATCACAGCTCAAAGTAAATACAATTATTTAAAAAAAAATTGCATTGATACATGTCCCCCAGGACAGTACCCAGACCCCTATACCCTTTTTATGGGCAAGTACTTGCATATAAGCCTCTAAAGTATGATTTTGAAAGGTTTGGGTCCCATGGACTTTTATAGGGTTTGGCGTTTGGGTCAGAACTTTTTCTCTGTTCGGGAGCTCTAGTGCAAACCAAACTGTGGGGGGGGGGGGGGGGGGGGGGGTGTTCGTTCCATCCCTATTGAACAACCAATCTAATTTAATAAACAAGGCATGTCCTCTTTTTGTATTACCGTATATACTCGAGTATAAGCTGAGTTTTTCAGCACATTTTTTTGTGCTAAAAATGCCCCCATCTGCTTATACTCGAGTCACCATTTTGCGCCTGATCTCCCGGCCTTTGGGGACCCGGTAAAGGCCAAACTTGGCACACATGTAGTGCCACTCTTCCTCTACAAGTGTGCAAAGTTTGTTGTCTGGGGGACCTACGGCCGGTGAGCACCGATTTTTCAAAGCCGGGCACCCCTTCCATAGACTCCCATGTTAAACGGTAATTTCTCCAGTGAATTTGGGGACCCGGTACCGGCCGGTCGTAGGTCCCCTGGGACCAACGGCTGGGGAGCACCTTCCATAGACTCCCATGTTAAACGTCAGGCTTGTCATGGACACAGTGAGGCATGGGCATAGTGAGGCATGGGCACAGTGAGGCATGGGCACAGTGAGGCATGGACACAGTGAGGCATGGGCAGGGCCGTTTGAAGGAATTTGGGGGCCCCAAACAAAATGGGGGCCCCCAAGCATCCCCCCCCCGCGGGCAAAGCCTACATTAGCGCTACACTAATTTTTTACACCCATGTTCTTACTCCTCCCCCCCTCCCTAGTCCCTAAGTTTTTCTATTCTCACCGCCCCTTCTTCCCTGTAGGCTGCCGCTGTAGCATGGCCGAGCTCCTCTTCCTCAGTCAGTCCGGTGTTCTATCATTATGGGATTATGGGTCCCCTATTTTATAGTGCCTGGGCGCGGGCCGGGTACCGCACGGTACAGGAGATTCAGTTTCCTGTGCTCCCAGCTGGACTGAAAGGAAGTGAGCACTCAGTGTGCACTTCCTGTCAGTCTGGCCGGGAAAAGGAAACTGAATCTCCTGTACCACGCACGGTACCTGGCCGGACTGACAGGACTCCAGGAGGAAGGAAGAGGAGCTCGGCCACGCTACAGCCTGGGAAGGGGAAGTTGGGGGCCCCAGGCAAGCTTGGGGCCCCAAGCAATTGTTTGTTTTGCCTGTCCTGTAGCGACGGGCCTGGGCATGGGCACAGTGAGGCATTGGCACAGTGAGTCATGGACACAGTGCAGCATGGGCACAGTGAGGCAAAGTGAGGCACAGTGAGGCTTATACTCGAGTCAATATGTTTTCCCAGTTTTTTGTGGTAAAATTAGGTGCCTCGGCTTATTTTCGGGTCGGCTTATACTCGAGTATATACGGTACTTTCAGTACAGCCCTCGTAGAATAATAATAATAGACTCTGTGAAGACATTCCAAGGGTCCATATCCCTACATATTGAATATTCACCAGATTTACTGTTCGTTCTCCTGATCAATTTGGCGGATGACATTAGAAAATGCTCGCCCTTAATTTATGATGTTCTTGTTCCCATGAGAGAGGAAATGTTGATTTAGGTTTTTCCCAGACTGTCGGCCGTAGATCACCCCGGTCCCGTGTCTCGCCCCGTTCGGTAGACAGCTGAGTGATTTAGACAAAAACAATGAAGGGGATTGATCTTATCTTCTCCCCGACAAAACGTCACGCCAACCAAAAGGCAGAGCCATTAACGCCGCACATGGCGGGGAACACGGCAAACACAGACTCCTCTAAAATGTGGATGTAAATCTTCAGAGCTATAATTCTATCATAAAACATCCTTCACTTCCAGCATAATGAGCTACTTATACTTCCAGAAGAATCCTTTATCCCGCTCGCTCCAGACGGGTCTTACTTGCCATCCATTATGTGTCCGGTAACGAAAACGGAATTATCATGGGAGCCTATCACTGAGCCAGGCGAGACTTTCCCGACTTCTTCTTCCATCCGTTCAAAAAATTCAACGTTGGAGGAGATTTATACAGAAGAGCAAGAAAAGGAAGAATTGGATAGTGACGCTGTTTATTTTTTTCACTGCCTTTGTGTGATGGAAACCAATATAATTGGAAGGATTCTGCTGTCCAAAAGTCCAACATTTAAATCAATTTTTTTTTTCAAAGAACACAAAGGTAACGGAAGCTTTTCATAAATATCATTTCACAGACACAATATTTCCTGCAGCACTAATTCATAGTAATGTCCTTCAAGGTATAAGGTTTTGGGTCTTGTGGTGGGCCAGTTAATAGCTAAATAAGATAAGGGGAGCTTATTGGTGCTTCATCAACAAGTTGTGCCTGGATGGAGGTTGGAAGTGTGTGGCTGCCCCATGACCATTGGATAGTCCATGAAGATCAACAGAGCATGTAAAAGGCAGATGTTCGCACCAAACTTTACAATTCCCCACTTCTCAGATTGGACAACCACCCACCTGTTTGTAAGGGGGCCTGCAAAAGGTTAGTAATGGCACCAAGAGCACAAGTCCCTGCTCTTTTTCTTTGTCTTTGTCTAGTTCTGGGTGCAGGTCTACCACTTGCTGTCCTCCAGCCCCGTCCAGGGTCTACATGTGCTGGTTACATCTGTGCTGGTGTGGGGTATTTGGCTTGAATGCCCCAATTGCACTCTGGGGCGGATCCAGAGTCTAGTCTCAGGAGGGGCACTGCCATCATTTTTGGGGGCAATTTATCGGTGGAAATGGCTGGTGTTGGCGCTTCAATCATCCGGCAACCATGGTTGTTATGACATTAGGATGATTTAAGCGCTTGGTATTCCAATCTAGTGCGGCTAGTAGCAGACGTCCCTTGGCGTCTACCGCAGAGAAAGGACCTGTTGTCACAAGGTCCCATACTGCATCCTACTTTACAGTCGCTGGCTTTAACGGCATGACTATTGAAAGCCAGGTACTAAGATTCCGGGGCCTATCGTATTCGGTAATTTCTACCATAAGAAGGGCTAGGAAGTTATCCTCTAGAAGGATTTATTTTGTGTCCAGGATACTGCTGTTCTTACAGCGCGGGGTGGACCAAAAGCTTGCCCTAAGCATGATTAAGGGGCAGATATCTGCCCTGGCTGTTTTATTTCAGCGACCCCTGGCGACTCACTCTCTGGTGAGAACTTTTGTACAGGGGGTTCGGCATGTGGACACTCCGGTCCGTCCTCCACTACCTCCGTGGGACCTAAACCTGGTTCTTCAGAGAAGGCACCATTTGAAGAAATTAGGGAGATTCCCTTATTGACACTTTCTCAGAAGGTGGTCTTTTTGGTGGAGTATATTTAGCTGCCACTGCTCCATTCCGGAGGTCAGACTCACTGTTTGTTTCGGTGGCTGGGCCCAAGAAGGGCCTAGCGGTCTCTTCGGCCACCATCTATAGGTGGATCCGACAGACAGTAATTCAGGCTTATGCCATAAGGGGTCAGGCGCCCCCTTTCTTATCACAGCGCATTCGACCAGGGCAATAGGTGCCTCCTGGGCTTTCCGACATCAAGCGTCTGTTTCCCAGGTGTGTAAGGCGGCGACTTGGTCGTCCGCTCACACTTTCACCAAATTCTATAAGGTTGGTGTGAGTGCATCTTCGGATACTTCTTTCGGCCGCAAAGTTTTGCAGGCGGCTGTTTAGAGTTGCAACTCCTCAGTGGAGGAGCTCTGTTGTTTTGGGGTGAAGTTTAATTTTTTGCTGTTCCCACCCCTCATTTTTTGACACTACTTTGGGACGTCCCACTAAGTCAAGATCAAGGCTGTGTCCGTCCATGAACGAAACTAGGATTTTATGCTCACCGTAAAATCTCTTTCTCTGAGTTCATGGACGGACACAGCACCCTCCCCTCCTTTTTATGTTTGTACTACTTTTTGACGAACTGATCTGCGAGATTCAGAGAGAGGGGTTACACCCAGAGGGCCCACCCCCTGGCCGGGGCTCTAGGGTGTACGATAAGTTAACCTTTTATATATAAGTTTCTGCCTAGTCAACTCCTGAAGGAAGGCTAATACCCACTAAGTCAAGATTAAGGCTGTGTCCGTCCATGAACTCAGAGAAAGAGATTTTACGGTGAGCATAAAATCCTATTTTCCAGGTTTCAATGACACTCAGGCCCCGTACACACGAGGGGATCTCTGCTGGAAATGGTCCGCCGGACCGTTTCCAGCGGAGATTCCTCCTCCGGATTTGGATCCGATGGCTTGTACTCACCATCGGATCAAAATCCGCGTGGAATTCATCCGCGGTGACGTGTCGCGCCGTCGCCGCGATGATGACGCGGCGACGTGCGCGACGCTGGAAGGTAAGTACTTCCACGCATGCGTCGAATCATTAAGACGCATGCGAGGGAGGGGAGCGGACGGATTGATCCGGTGAGTCTGTACAGACCACCGGATCAATCCGCTGGACCCGATTCAAGCGGATAAATTTCTTAGCATGCTAAGAAATTTATATCCGCTTGAAATCGATCGGGCCGAGAAATGTCCGCGGATAAATATCCGCTAGGCCGTACAGACGACCGGATTTATCCGCTGGAACTGATCCGCGGATCAATTCCAGCGGATAGATCCGGTGGTGTGTACAGGGCCTCAGATTTAGAAGACTCTAAACGGCTAACCAGCCACTAAGTTGTTATTACAAGCAGCAGGCCACCTTTTGTGGCTTGCTCTGGCTTTCCTGTCCCACCAGAAGACCCGAGCTACTAGCCGGCTAGTTGTGAATCGAAGAAAGCTATGGTAATCTGGAAGTAATGACATGATATCACTTCCAGTGTACCGGCATCTTAACAACCATTATTTGCACATCTTGGCATTTTGAATGCTTTCAAGTGCAAAGGAGGGATTTGGGGTCTTATAGAAGCACGCGCTTCATGGCGGGCGACCCGATGCGCGTGGCCAGCGGGCACGGTCGGCTGTCGGTCACACGTGATCGTGTGCACGAGCGCCTGCATGGGTATTTGGTATTTGTGTGTGTGTAAACACACAAGTCCCAGTGCTGTCAGAAGGGGAGGAGCCATATCGTTTCTTCCTATGAAGTAGGAACATTTATATGGCTTCTCTACTAGTCACTCCCATCCCCATACAGTTAGAACACGCTGAGGGAACACATAGTTAACCCCTTGATTAAGGGAATGTGGGCAAATTATCCGAACTAACGAATACCGTATCTAAACAAACGTAACGTAACTAATTAATAATAATAAGTAATAATAAGAAAAACTTTTTATTGTTATAATATATTATTAATTAGTTCCATTATATTTGTTTAGATGCGGTATTTGTTATTTCGGATAATTCGTAACTTTGGATAAATTCATATTACGTTCACTAACAGCCAAAGTTGAAAGGAAATTCCAATACCTATCATTTAATGGTTAGTTATTATTAGTTAGTTGTTATTATTTAGAATTTTGGGATTTTTGTTTTTTTTTTAATCGGAAATAACTATTAAATTATAGGTATTGGAATTTGGCTGTTAGTGAACATAACGAATACAAATTTATCCGAAGTTGCAAATTATCCGAACTATCGAATTCCGTATCTAAACAAACGTAATGTAACAAATTAATAATAATAAATAATAATAATAAAAACTATTTTTTTGTTATAATTTATTATTAATTAGTTCCATTTCATTTGTTTAGATGCTGAGTTTGGTATTTTGGATAATTCGTAACTTTGGATAAATTCATATTCGTTACGTTCACTAACAGCCAAAGTTGAAAGAAAATTCCAATACCTATCATTTAATGGTTAGTTATTATTAGTTAGTTGTTGTTATTTGGAATTTTTGGAATGTCATTCTTTTGAATGTTCGGATTTTCTTTCTTATTTTCTGATTCACGAATTTTGGAAATTTACCAATTTTCGAGTTTACGAATCTACGAATTACGATTATAACAAATGACCTGAAAAATGAAAAAAGAAAAAAACAACTGAAAAAACAATGAAACGGACACATTTTTCGACAGTGCACATGTCTACTCAGCAGTGACTCAGCCTGTTGTGTGCATCTCAAGTGCCCATATGTCAGTGATAGAGCCCAACCAGAGGTCACTGGAAGGTGCTAAATTTGACTAATAAGTGTGTAGCACTTCCCCTGAAGGAGCTGCTGGTTAGTTTTGGGTGGCATGTTACCTCTGTATCTCCGCCATCTAGGGTACATGATGAGAGCTGAGAAGAACTGCAATGTCCACACTTTAGATGTCTTTTCTGTGCTTTATTACCCAACGGGGTAAAATGATAAAAGTGGTAGTAGTTGAAAAGGTAGAAGGGACAGTAAGTAGTAGGTTCAGGCATATAACTTGGTTTGGAAACAATCCTGCTTCCAGCGATAAACACTTGTTGCCACTCTAGCCAAAGTGGGTATTGTGCAAATGATATAGGCCTCTCTCACCAGCCTAGCAGCCAGAGTGTCACATGGAACTTTAGCAAAGTCTCTGCCACAAACATTCCCAAAGATGGAGATATTCTCGGTCCAGAATCCTTCTCAACACAGGATTAAGCACCCGGATCTCCCTTGAATGAACTTCAGTCAATTCAAAACTGACAGGCGACCATCATTCAGCCTTTCAGTAATGGTGCGTCCTTCGATGAAGTCTAAGGCCTCTCCTGAGATACCAGCCTCGTGCTCGGTGCTCTCCCAGACAGGTTCTTCATCGGGCGGCTTCCTCCCTCAGGACGGACAGCACAGGACCACTCTGCCAATGTAGACCCAGTCTGACTACCGGGCCTACAAGGTAGAATACAACTCCGGACCAACGTGGTCCCGGAGCCTGGAACACTTGAACACACACCCCGGCCATGAGGGCCACACACAGGGGGTGGTGGGACGACAGCCAGGGACGGCCTCAACACGACGTCGACCCAGAACTAATGGTGTCTGTTCCTTAAGTATTCGTATTTTCGTATCGACAAAAAGAATCAATACCCCGTATTAGAACAATGCCTCACTCAGATAGACAACTGGATGACGGAGAGTCGCCTCAAACTCAATGGAGCAAAAACAGAACTCCTTCAACTCCATGCAAACCGAAAGAGACTGGCCAGGACTACCTGGACACCACCACCCATTCTGGGACAAACCATCACCCCTAGCACCAAAGTCAAAAGTCTCTGAGTCATTTTTGACTCTGACATGACAATGGATGCACAAATAGGATCAGTAGTTAGCGGATCCCACCATCTTCTACGTCTCCTACGAAGAGTTGTTACCTTCATCCCGAAAGAAGACACAGCGGTAGTGGTAGGGACAATCATTAACTCCAGGTTAGAATATGCAAATTCCCTTTACTTCGGACTCCCAAAATACCAGATTGCCCGTCTCCAAGTCGTCCAGAACACGGCGGCACGACTGGTAACAGGGAAAAAACTCTGGGAACCAATCACCCCGTTCCTGAGATCCCTCCATTGGCTGGCCGTAAAGGACCGAGTCACATTCAAGGCCCTATGCCTGACGCACGAATGTGTACAAGGAATCGCCCCCCAATATTCAAGTGAGAAAATAAAACACCAAAACCCCAATCGAGTTCTTCAAACCAATAACCAAAAACGACTACAAATCCCCAAAGCCCGCTACAAGACCAAAGGAGAACGACGATTTGCAGTCCAAGGACCACGACTGTGAAACGCATTACTGACTAATATCCGAACGGAAATTGATCACCTGGCCTTCAGAAAAAAACTCAAGACCCACCTATTCTGAAGGATAAACAGAAGGAAAATGGATGCCAAGCGCCTTGAGGCGATTCAGTTTGCATTTGTAGCGCTATATAAGTTATTCGCTCACTCACTCACTCTCCCCCAGCACGCACAGCAAGGCGACCAACCCCCACTGATTGGCTGCTGAGGAAAAACACCCAATACACCCTGACTTGACTGCTGCCACCCTTGGCCTGGGGTGGTACAGGCACCCCAGGCAGCAATAGTGGTCACTCACAGTACAGCCATGGCTGGAACAGAGGCTCAAATTTGGCCAAAATAACATTGTCAGAGGTAACTAAATCTCCGACTACCCTCTAAATTTAAGGCAGCACCAGCTATGAAAGTAGCAGGGCGCTACAAGTGGAATATCACTTTTAAATCTCTTGTGTGGCAATGCGGCTGTATCAGTAACCTCAGCTCCTGTTACCTCTGTATACCAGCCTGGATATGCTTTGTAGATCCTTACGTCATGCATAACACAGCGGCGCGTCGACTTCTATGAAACTAAAGATTACACGTGGTTTGTCCACGACATCTATCTTGAAGTGATACGGCAAACATTCGTCCCATTCTGGCTGCTTCCCCTCTCTCCTCTATGCCCTACGGAGCGTGAGCTGGGGGACTCTGGGGACCGCAACCTGGATTCAGTTGCAGCTAAAGCCATCCTCACCACTAGAGGCTCTGGTGAATACCTGCCGAATCTTAAACTCCGCGCCCTGGGGGAAATCTTGGGCTCAAGCTTCTTGTGGGATCCCTGTTAGTGCTCCAGGGTTAAGGATCTACTCCTGGTTTATAATCTCCATATAAAATAAATGGTGGAAGAAGAGCGTCTTGGCGCTTTGCAGTGAATAGCAAACAAACGGTATGTCTAGAAATGTCTGCAATGCGAGAAATCACAATTAAATGAGATCCTGTTTGAAAAAAGACACTTTCTCCTGTAAAACACCCGGCGCCGATGTAGCCTTCAATTTAAAAAGCGCATTGAAGGCTTTCTTCGCAGTCTTCCTTGTTTAGATAGCAGTGTCTTAATATCCCGTCTGTGGGGACAACCAAAGTAAAATCTTGTGTCAATCTCTCTAGCATGTTCAGGGTGTATAAAGCACCGTCCGTGTTCCAGCAAAGCCTCTTCCTCTTATGGATTATTCATTACACACTCCATGGGGGGAAGCTGGAAAACTGCAGAATCAGTGCACTATGTGTTTGATTAAGGCTCAAATTCTCCCCAAATACTCCGAGACCAAACAGCGCTCATCCAATTAGCAAACAACAGGCCTCACTTATAATAGAAATTTGATTTCTGGAGTTGAAGGCCAGCAAAGCAGATAAACAATTTGCTGGCAGCGCGATGTGAAAATTCACTCGCCGGCCTTAACCCTGTAGGCCGCGTTCTTCTTCTTCTTCCCAACCGCAAGGAGCTAAGCAATATAATTCATCGCGGAGCGTGACTATTTAGTGATTTTCTGTATGAGGTGTGATTATCTTCATACCACACTATGATCTTCAAACTGCGGCAGGAAGATAATCCTTTACACTGGAACAGATTATCAGTGTGTACAAAATGGAGGCTTTAGCATCCCGACACAATGATACCTGGGGCCACCTAAAATTTAAAGTGGTAGGTGTCAGGTCACCTGTGGCTAGGGTGACCACGTGTCCCGGATTGCCCGGCACAGTCCCACATTCTACAGGTCTGTCCCGGGCACATTCATTCCAGGACAATACAGTGTCCCGGAATGAAACTGACACGGCCACCCCCCCCCCCCCCCGGACCAATCTGATGCCCCCAAAAAAGGCAGCCACATCACTGCTTTACTCACTGACAGTACTTGTCCTGGCCGGGAATGCCTGGAGGAGCACAATCCCCGCCCCTTGCTTGTGATTGGAGAAATCATAAATCCCGCCACTTGTGTGCAAACACTGTGCTGTGATTCGTTACAGCACAAGCTGATTTTTGGGAAGGGAGGGTGTCCCTGAATGGTAGTTTGGAAATGTGGTCACCCTACCTGTGGCCAGATGACAGATGCACCCTGTTGGAGTCAGGAGTCCACCACAAGGTAGTGAACCCTATAACAGACTGCTGTGGATGGAACACAGGGTGGATATGGAGGACAGGTCCACTGGAGCACTAACAGGGATCCCACAAGAAGCTTGAGCCCAAGATTTCCCCCATGGTGCGGAGTCTAAGATTCAGCAGGTATTCACCAGAGCCTCTAGTGGTGAGGATGGCCTTAGCTGCAACTGAATCCAGGTCGCGGCCCCCAGAGTCCCCCAGCTCACGCTCCGTAGGGCATAGAGGCGAGAGGGGAAGCAGCCACTCATGATACAAGAGATAGTGAGGGGTAAGCCAAGGTCAATGCGACAAGCAGACAAGAATAAACAAAGGACAGGCCAAAGGTCAGGGGCACAAGCAAACAGGAATAGTCTGGGACAAGACAAGATCTGTACACAGAGATAAACGTAGCACACGGCAAGCAGGTACAGAATGCTTAACAAACAATGTTGATCAGCAAAGCAGACCTGCAGTGCACTGGTTAATATATAGTTCCTGATATGGCCTGGGGGGTGGAGCCATAGAGGGAGGAGAGAAGATAAAAGCAGCCAGGTGAGAGTGTCTGGCCTCTAAGGTGAACACATGGAGAGGAAGGTAAGCTGCCAGACATTACTGCATATTACTGCATATGAGTGAGTGAGTGACTTATATAGCGCAACAAATGCGAACTTAATCGCCTCAAGGCGCTTGACATCCAGAGTCGTACCGGTCCTTCAGAAGAGGTGGGTCTTTAGTTTTTTCCTAAAGGCCCGATGGTTTTCCTCCAAGCGGATGGTAGTGGGTAGAGCATTCCAGAGCCGAGGTCCTTGACAATCCTCCTGATGGTGACCCCTCTAGTGATATAAAGATCTATATAGAGGAATCAGGACCTCCTTCCTCCTGATGAAGACCCCTCTAGTGATATAAAGATCTATATAGAGGAATCAGGACCTTGTTCCTCCTGCTGGTGACCCCTCTAGTGATATAAAGATCTATATAGAGGAATCAGGACCTCCTGCTGGTGACCCCTCTATTTTTTCAATTTCTCCATTGTTTTCTATAGTCCGCTAAAGTCCGGCCTATGGTTACTCTTTGAGGGCTCACCAGAAGATTCCACTCTGGATTTAGACTGGACACACGGCTTGAATCGTCTGCTCTTCCTACCTCCCTCCATCAATAGAAGTACTTGTGTCATGTCTGAGATGGTGAATTTTTTTCTGCTAACACATGTTCTTCCCGGAGAGACAATCTTGCAGGAACGTGATTCTGTAGTTGGCCTCGCGGCTGCGGCTGGTTTGCATCATTTTTTCTCTTTTGTTTGCCTTTGTACTTCGTCTCCTGGATGGAAAATTGTCAGACTGTTGGCCACACAATTTCATCTCCGTCTTTTTTTTCTTCTCTGGTTTCCAGAACATTTTTGTGAGCTGAGATTTCTAAGTGGAAGAATCTTTATTGTTGTAAATGAAGGGAGATTTACCAATGAATAGAGGAGCGGGGGTAACATTTGTACCTGGACGGGAGTTTTCTGCGGATTTAATAGCGCTGTATGTAGAAAAGCCGTAATTAGAAGAAGTTTTATGGTCTGAAGCTTCATTTCGGGACTAAAATAGAAGAGTTGAATCCCACACTGAGATAGAAAAGCTCTCGTCTCTCGGCGGGAGGAGGACCATGGATGGAACTGTTGGCATACAAAATCACATTCCAAATGCAGGTGCGATCTTTGCAGGACTGCGGTGAGATACTGTCGTTTAAAACCACTTCCATACCGCGCCAATTCCGGCACTTCTCTCCTTCATGTAAAAATCAGCATTTTTCTTGCTAGAAAATTGCTAAAACCCCCAAACATTATATATGTTTTTTTTTTAGCAGACACCCTAGGGAATAAATAGGCGGTCATTGCAACATTGTATCTCGCACGGTATTTGCACAATTATTTTTTCAAACGCCTTTTATTTTGAAAAAAAAAAAAAAGGTTTTGTGAAATAAAAAATAACAAAACAGTAAAGTTAGCCCAATTTTTTTGTTTAATATGGAAGATGATGTTATGCCGAGTAAATAGATACCTAACACGTCACGCTTTAAAATTGCGCACACTCATGGAATGGCGCACAACTTCGGTACTTAAAAATACCCATCGACGAGGCTTTAATTTTTTTAAAGGTTACCAGTCTAGAGTTACAGAGAAGTAGGTAGATTCACAAAGAGTTAGGTCGGCGTATCAGTAGATTAATCAGTAGATAAGCCGACCGAACTCAGAATCTACGCTGACCTATGTTTAAGTGTATTCTCAAACAGAGATACGCTTAAACATATCTAAGATACGACGGCTTGCGCCGTCCTATCTTAGATTGCAATATTTTGGATGGCTGCTAGGTGGCGCTTCCATTGCGGTCGGCGTAGAATATGTAAATGAGGAGATACGCCGATTCACGAACGTACGCCCGGCGCAGTACTTTTACGCCGTTTACATAAGAGATAGGCCGCGTAAAGTTAGAGCTAGGCCCTAGTGGAATAGTAACGTCAAGTATGGCCGCCGTTCCCTCGTCGAAATTAGAATTTTTTTACATCGTTTGCGTAAGTCGTCCGTGAATCGGGATTTACGTCGTTTACGTCCACGTCAAAATCAATAGGCCCGTGCGGCGTACTTAGCCGCAATGCACACTGGGGAATGTAGGCGCCCAGCGCATGCGCAGTTCACAAAAAAAAGTAAAGAACGTAAGGTCAAGCACTATTAACATAAAACACGCCCCCCCAAACACATTTGAATTAGGCGCCCTTACGCCCGCCGATTCAGGCTACGCCGCCGTAACTTAGCAGGCAAGTACTTTGTGAATCGTGTACTTGCCTCGCTAACTTACGGCGGCGTAGCCTAAACACGCTAAGCTACGCCACCGCAAGTTTACACCATTGTGTGTGAATCTACCTAAAGGTCTAGTGCTAGAATTATTGCACACGCTCTAACGCACGCGGCGATACATCACATGTGTGGTTTGAACGGCGTTTACATATGTGGGCGGGATTTACGTGTGCGTTCGCTTCTGAGCACAAGCTACCGGGGACAGGGGCGTTTTAATTTTATTTTTTTATTTTTCTTATTTTTTTTAATTTTTTTACACTTTTTAAAAAATTAAAATAAAATTTTGATCACTTTTATTCCTATTACCAGTGACGTAAACATCCCTGGTAATAGGAATCCAATGTGACAGGTCCTCTTTATGGAGCAGTGTTCATTTTGGCAGCACATTTCGATTTAGTTTTAGTCTTAGGACTAAAATGGCATTTTAGTTTTTGTCTCATTTAATCCTCTGCAATTGTCTTCGTTTTAGTCGTATTTAGTCGACTAAATCTCCAGTACATTTTAGTCGACTAAAACTAATTTTAGTCGTCTAAAATCGAATGGGTGTAATTAAATTGTAACATTTCTTTAACCACTCAAGCCCCGGACCTTTAGGCAGCTAAAGGACCCGGTCAGTTTTTGCGATTCGGCACTGCGTCGCTTTAACTGACGATTGCGCGGTCGTGCGACGTGGCTCCCAAACAAAATTGGCGTCCTTTTTTTCCCACAAATAGAGCTTTCTTTTGGTGGTATTTGATCACCTCTGCGGTTTTTATTTTTTTGCGCTATAAACAAAAATAGAGCGACAATTTTGAAAAAAATATAATATTTTTTACTTTTTGCTATAATAAATATCCCCCAAAAATATATAAAAAAAAATAATTTTCCCCTCAGTTTAGGCCGATACGTATTCTTCTACCTATTTTTGGTAAAAAAATCACAATAAGCGTTTATCGATTGGTTTGCGCAAAATTTATAGCGTTTCCTTCTAAAGTCTGAAGGACAATAAACTGGCCCTTTGTTTGAGAAGTTTGGAGACCCCTGATCTAAACCATTCCATTGTAGCTCTGGCCAGGGCCGCCATCAGCCATTTAGAGGACCGGAGGTCCCCAGGGGCCCGGAGGACCCCAGGGCCCCCGGATGTCAACCCCCCCTTTTTTTTATTTATTTTTTATGAAAAATATATATTTTTTTAATATATTTTTATTTTTATTAAAGGGCCATTTTTTTTTTAATGTTTTTTTTTTTTTTTTATATTTTATATTTATTTTTTTATTAAAGGGCCCAGAGGTTTATTTTTTTATTTTTTTATTAAAGGGCCCAGAGGTCCCGGATGGCAACCCCCCTTTTTTTTGTAATTTCTTTAAAAAAAATATTTGTGTATATATATATATATATAGGGCCCCAGATGGCAACCCCCCATTTAAAAAAAAAAAAATATATATATTTATTTTTTTCTTTTTATTATATTATGTATATATATTTTTTTATTTCTTCTCCCCCCCCCCCCCGCTTCTCAATTTGCGACAGCCCCCCTTTTTTTCTTCTTTTTTCTTTCTATTAAAGGGAAAGGGCCTAGAGGTCCCCAGGGCCCCAGATGGCAACCCCCCTTTTTTTTCAAAAAAATTTTTCTCAATTCGCGGCAGCCCCCCCGCTTCTCAATTTCAGGCGGTTCTCTGCTCCACGGGGCCCATGCCTAAATCTGTGTAAGGGGCCCCATAATTCCTGATGGCGGCAATATTATTTATACGTCGGCAGAATGGCATGGCTGGGCACATCAACGTACCTGTATTTTGCCCTTTAAGCCCAGCCATGGGGGCCGCGCGCGCGCCGCCAGCGCGTTTACGAGACCCGGTCCCAAGCTCCGTGTTTATTTTTGTTTATAGCGCAAAAAATAAAAAACGCAGAGGCGATCAAATACCACCAAAAGAAAGCTCTATTTGTGGGGGAAAAAAAGGACGCCAATTTTGTTTGGGAGCCACGTCGCACGACCGCGCAACTGTCAGTTAAAGCGACGCCGTGCCGAATCGCAAAAACTGGCCAGGTCCTTTAGCTGCCTAAAGGTCCGGGGCTTAAGTGGTTAATGATCGGGTTGAAAAAAAGTTTTTTCTAGACCCTTAAAAACGTAATTTTTTACAACCCGAAAAAAACGGTCGTGCGTACGCGGCATCAGAATGTCTCGGAATGTCTTGGAATGTCTCGGAATGTCTAGGAATGTCTCGGAATGTCTCGGAATGTCTCGGAATGGTTAAATAGATGTTTGTTTTATTTGTTGAGAATGTATCTTTCGTTTTCTTTGGCGAGTTCTGTAACTGCTGCCATCGCTAAAGTACAGTGACAATGCCCTATGGGCAGCTCATATTTTAAGCATGACACCATTAGCCATACACAGCTCTGTCTCCTGTATTAGTCCCAGAGCCCGGCTTTTCCCCGGCAACTAGTTTTACTTTTTTTTTTTATAAAACAAGCAGCACTTTTCAAGCCCGGGGTGATTAGGAAGATCGGTGACCAAAAAAAAAATCCAGCAATCGGCGCTGGCAGGGGAAGCGTTGAGTGAAGGAGAAGGACGGATAAAACGCGGCTCAGTGACGGCGCCGGCCGAGAGGCACGCGGACCCAGATTTGGAGAGGCCACATGTTAGACAATGTCAAAGTATCGCTCAGGCCGAGGCCTCTGTGTTATAAATAGACGGGCGCGCTGCTATTCTAAATGAATAAAGTCCTCCGGTATGGCTGCGCGGTAAGTTCTGCCAGCTCAGGAATTAATATTGTGGTATTTTCACAGAATGCCCTGCAGCAATGTCAAAGTTATATTGGGAATTCCTACAGGCCCATAAAATTTGAGATTCCTCTGTAGGTTAACATATCAACATGACTTATTAATCAAAAGCCTTCCTTGTAGTTAGCAAGCTGAGCCAAGACAACAGGACTGGGGAACGGGTTGTGCTGTGCCGAGGAGAATAGAAATGCCGCATGCTGCAGCGGACGCGGGCAAACGCACGCGGGCAAACTGAAAATGAGATTGAGTCCACATTAAAGGAAACCCGACAGGAGAAAGATGCTTAGGGTAAGAGATTGGAGAACATAGGCGTGCGCACAGGGTGTGCCAGCTGCGCCTGGGCACACCCTAATCACCTTGGGCCGGATTCAAGAAGCAATTGCGCCTGTGTAACCATAGGTTACACGGCGCAATTGCTTACTTGCCCCGGCGTAACGAGTGCTCCTGATTCAGGAACCTCGTTACGCCGACTGCAGCCGAAGATCTGCGCGGCATAAGGCTCTTATGCCGTCATATCGTAGGCTGCATTCTTGCGATGACCGCTAGGTGGCGTTCCCGTTGTGCTCAGTGTATAGTATGCAAATTGCATACTAACACCGATTCACAACGTTGCGCGAGCCCTGCGTACGCAATTTACGTCGTTTACGTACGGCGGTTTTCGCCCATGTTACGTATACCCGTCGTTCCCGCGTCGCGAAATTTGAATTTTACGTTGTTTGTGTAAGTGAATCGTGAATGGCGCTGGACGCCATTCACGTTCACTTTGAAGCAAATGACGTCCTTGCGACGTCATTTGCCGCAACGCACGTCGGGAAAGTTTCCCGACGGAGCATGCGCTCTACGATCGGCGCGGGAACGCACCTAATTTAAATGATTCCCGCCCCCTACTGGATCATTTAAATTGCGTGCTCTAGCGCCGGGCATTTTGCCGGCGCGCCCGTGGCAATTCACGGAGCTTCTGCTCCGTGAATCAAGGGCAGCGGAGCAAATTTGCAGGGGCACAGGGCAAAAACGTTGCCCTGCACCTCCGTAAATAATGCGCAAATCTCTTTGAATCCGGCCCCTTGTATGCTGCAGATGCAGAGGCGGCTCTCTAATTAGGCAAAGAAGGCGGTTGCCTAAGTCCTGGAGCTTTCAGAGGGCCTTGCGGCTGTCTAATTTGCCTGATGTATGTGATAGAATGCAGGGCCGATCCTAGGGTCACAGGCTCTTGGTGCAGGAATATTTCTGGCGCCCCTCAACTTGGGCGTGGTAATTTTACTAACTCCTCCCCTTTAGAAATGTTTTTATGGCCACAGAAATGCTCCTCCCACAAAGTCTTCATTACCCCGGGATCCTTACATGATCTCTTAACAATAAACAAAATACAGGAAGAGATGCAGAGGACTTTATTGGGACCTGGAGGGGGGGCCTCTGTGATGGACACAGAGAGGGCTTCTGTTAGAGAGTCTGTTAGACCCCCTCTAAAACTACAGTAAAGCGCCGCTAAAACTAGCACCAATGCCCCCCACTGTCAGTGAGATGGACTACAGAGGCGCAAGGAAGGGACATGGGCTGTGTATCCTATGCAATCTATCATGCCATAAAACATCTAGAGCAGGGGCAGCCCAGAGAACGTGTAAAGGGATGCTGGCGATGCCATCCTCCAGCACGCTGAACACTGTGACTCGCCTCGGTTCTCTCTGCAGCCTGAGATAGGGATGGGAGGGGAAGGCATTCCAACTGGAGTTGGTGGAGACAGTGCGGGATCCATGACTCCCAGTGTGAGGAATTCATTCCTGCCCATCAGCACTCAGCAGCCACTGAAAACTAGAACCCTTGTGTCAGGAAGAGGAGCGGCTCCTCCCCCGAGCACTGCCAGAAGGAGGGGAGAAGCCTGGCACTTTGGCGCTCCACCTCTGCAGGTGCCTGGGTGCAAAGCACCCTGCGCACCCTGCCTAGGATCGGCCCTGATAGAATGGGAGGGAATGTCCCCGGTCAGTGTCCCCAAGCTGGCAGGGTGAGAGGTGGTAATGGGAGGAGTAGCCACATGTGGGACAGCTGGCACTAAGAACACTAAGCACTGGCACTAAGAACTACTACTATGTTTGCTACACCATAGAGGGAGCCTCTTTACTGCCGTTCCTACTGGTCTCCAAGCCTGACCCCTGAGGCTCCGTTCACACCTAATGTCAATGCGGCTCCCAGCAGGGGTCCTGTGCATCCTGGCTCACCGTTTCAGGCCCGAAGTTTGGGCTGAATTCGGACCTAAAATGGAACAAAAGACGCACAGGGCTCCTTTGCAAATTCGCACCGGAGCCGCATCGGAGATATGTGAACCGGCTCCATAGATCCCGCATCCAAATCGCAATAGTGTGAACCCGGCCTGACTGTGACACCCCCTCTCCAGTTCCTCCTTCCGGGCTTTCAAAGCCTACAACCCAGGGACAGGACGTGCACACATAATATATTAACAGGCATTTACAGATCCAGACAGTAGAGGGCAGCAGATCCCTGTGGCTGTTTTGATGGCAATTCAGTGGGCCAGATTCTCAAAGGGCTTACGACGGCGCAAGGCCATTTGCGCCGTCGTAAGTCCTAATCTGGCCCGGCGTATCTATGCGACTGATTCTTAGAATCAGTTACGCATAGGCCCTGTACACACGACCGAACATGTCCGCTGAAACTGGTCCGACGGACCAGTTTCAGCAGACATGTTCGGTCGTGTGTACGGCCGACCAGACAATTGTCCGGCGGATCGGACAGTTTCCAGCGGACAAATAATTCTTAGCATGCTAAGAAACATGTCCGCTGGAAGCCTGTCCGTCGGACATGTTCGGTCGTCTGTACAGACTCATCGGACATGTCCGATCGGCCAAAAGCCCTCGCATGCGTCGAAGTCATGCGACGCATGCGTGGAAGCATTGACCTTCCAGGGCCGCGCACGTCGCCGCGTCATCGTTGCGGCGACGGCGCGGCCACGTCACCGCGTATCGTGTCAGCGCGGATTTCTGTCTGATGGTGTGTACAACCATCAGACAGAAATCCGGACAGATCCGCTGGTGTGTACGAGGCCATAGATATCCATTAGATCTGACAGGCGTAAGGCTCTTACGCTGTCAGATCTTAGATGCATTTTTTTTTCCCGCCGCTAGGTGTCGCCGACGTCATTTTCCCCGTCGTCTATAGAAATTAGCTATTTACGCGAGATTTTCCGAACGTATGCGCGGTCGACGCAGTGAATTTACGACGTTTCCGTTAGATTTGCGACGCGTAAAGTTGCCCCTGCTATATGAGGGGCAACCAATGTTAAGTATGGCCGTCGTTCCCGCGTCGAAATTTAAAAAAGTACGTCGTTTGCGTAAGTCGTCCGTGAATGGCGCTGGACGCCATTTACGTTCACGTCGAAACCAATGACGTCCTTGCGACGTCATTTAGCGCAAGGCACGTCGGGAAATTTTAGGGACGGCGCATGCGCAGTACGATCGGCGCGGGAACGCGCCTAATTTAAATGATCCACGCCCCCTACCCGGCTCATTTGAATGCTTGCGCCGGGGGATTTACGCTACGCCACCGCAACTTTACAGGCAAGTGCTTTGTGAATCAAGCACTTGCCCGTAAAACTTGCGGCGCCGTAACGTAAATGAGATACGTTACGCCGCCGCAGTATTACGAGCCCGCCAATTGTCGCTCTATTTTTGTTTATAGCGCAAAAAATTTAAACCACAGAGGTGATTAAATACCACCAAAAGAAATCTTTATATGTGGGGGAAAAAGGACGCCAATTTCGTTTGGGAGCCACGTCACACGACCGCGCAATTGTCAGTTAAAGCGACGCCGTGCCGAATCGCAGAAAATGGCCCGGTCAGGAAGGGGGGAAATCCTTCCGGGGCTGAAGTGGTTAAAGAGGCGGATCGGTGAGATGTCCGCGGATCGCATAGGATTTTTATTACTATTTTATGCGGACGCAGACTTCCTCGCTGTAAAGCGCGCCGGCGGTCGGGGTCTATTCTCCGAAGACGCGTTCATATTTCCATATCTCCGGGATGGTCAGCAATCTTATACACTGGAGGTGATAAAACGGAATAATATCTGGAAGAGCGAGCGGCGCCCCCCCGAGACCCCCGATATCTTCGTAATTACATCTTCTCACACACCAATTACTGCAGAATTCTTTATTATTATTTGTATTTTGCTGAGTAGACAGAAATGTAAAGCAGAAATCGGCCGCAATTCACAAAGCGTCACCGCGAAGACCCGTCTCTTTATTGCGGCCGCGCGACTGTAAATCGTCTCATCGGGATCATCAACCTGAAAATAACTGTCACTGTTTTCAACGTATGTACCCTTATTGGTGAGCTTCGGAGGCACGCCTCTTACGGCAGTGTCATAGAAGGGGCGTGTCTAAAAGAAAAATGCTCCCTTCCAGGCCAGCCCTCTTAACCACTTCCGGACCGCCCACTGTCTACATATGTCGTCAATTTAAAGATGTATATCTTGGTTATGGCAGCAGCAGCTTCTGCCATTACCCCTGGCCGCATTTGAGGGGAAACTGGCGGCATTTTATGGGGCAAACTGGTGGCATTTGATGGGGCAAACTGGCGGCTATTGATGGGGCAAACTGGCGGCATTTTATGGGGAAAACTGGCAGGATTTGAGGGGAAACTGGCGGCATTTGATGGGGCAAACTGGCAGCTATTGATGGGGAAAACTGGTGGCATTTGATGGGGCAAACTGGCGGCTATTGATGGGGAAAACTGGTGGCATTTGATGGGGCAAACTGGTGGCTAGTGATGGGACAAACTGGTGGCATTTGATGGGGCACACTGGTGGCAATTGATGGGGCAAACTGGTGGCAATTGATGGGGCAAACTGATGGCATTTGATGGGGCAAACTGGTGGATATTGATGGGACAAACTGGCGGCTATTGATGGGGCAAACTGATGGCATTTGATGGGGCAAACTGGTGGATATTGATGGGGAAAACTGGCGGCATTTGATGGGGCAAACTGGCGGCTATTGATGGGACAAACTGGCGGCTATTGATGGGGCAAACTGATGGCATTTGATGGGGCAAACTGGTGGCAATTGATGGGGCAAACTGATGGCATTTGATGGGGCAAACTGGTGGATATTGATGGGACAAACTGGCGGCTATTGATGGGGCAAACTGATGGCATTTGATGGGGCAAACTGGTGGATATTGATGGGGAAAACTGGCGGCATTTGATGGGGCAAACTGGCGGCTATTGATGGGACAAACTGGCGGCTATTGATGGGGCAAACTGATGGCATTTGATGGGGCAAACTGGTGGATATTGATGGGGAAAACTGGCGGCATTTGATGGGGCAAACTGGCGGCTATTGATGGGGAAAACTGGCGGCTATTGATGGGGCAAACTGGCAGCATTTGATGGGGCAAACTGGTGGCATTTGATGGGGCAAACTGGTGGCTATTGATGGGGCAAACTGGTGGCTATTGATGGGGCAAACTAGCGGCATTTTATGGGGCAAACTGGTGGCTAGTGATGGGACAAACTGGTGGCTATTGATGGGGGAAACTGGCTGCTATTGATAGGGGAAACTGGCTGCTATTGATGGGGCAAACTGGCAGCATTTTATGGGGCAAATTGGCGGCATTTTATGGGGCAAACTGGCGGCATTTGATGGGGCAAACTGGCAGCATTTTATAGGGAAAACTGGCAGCTATTGATGGGGGAAACTGTCAGGATTTGAGGGGAAACTGGCGGCATTTGATGGGGCAAACTGGCAGCTATTGATGGGGAAAACTGGTGGCATTTGATGGGGCAAACTGGTGGCTATTGATGGGGAAAACTGGTGGCTACAAAATTTGAAGCACCAGCCACCACTGACATTACCCCAGAAAAAGCTAAAAGGCACATGTGCCGATCTGCACGGAAGGAGCATTTGGTTGCCTGTCCTGTGTTTTTTCTGCGTTCTGACGCGGAGAATATGCCGATTGGCGCACTCTATGATCGGTTATGGTAAATTGTGATTTATTATTCCTGTACAGGAAAGTCCGGGACCCGGAGCTGAGCCCGGAAGACAGTACAAGGTCATGAACGTAGCCGAGACCCGCTCTGACGTCTGACCCCCCCGGTTCCTGGGGCCCCTGATTCACACGACGGAACCCGGTGAATATAAATTCTGCCTGTGAGGGGAAAGTGTTTGTAGATTTTCATGTCGCATATGTTTTCCTGGAGCCCAGAAGCATGGAGATCCCCAGCGGAGCGCAAAGAGAGCAGAAATAATTATCATTTTAATTGTGTTGTTGAAAATTCTCTGGTTTCAGATGGAGCTGGAGGGGGAACAATAACTACTTCTGTCATTAGAAAGTAAAAGGAGGACGGTGTTTAAACCCATCCTGGGGGGGAGGGGGCTGGGGGGTCTGTTCCATCACTCAGGGGGGCCTGCAGGTGACAGGCGGGTGAACCCCTTCGCTGCCGGGAAGAGCTACATTCACATTCAGCCGTCGCGTTAAATGATTAAATTATCCGCTGAAAGAAAGAGAAAGCCGCACTCCGATATTCTCACTCCCGTCTACATTTCCCGAGAACGTCCAATAGCGGTGAAGGAATATCTCCGTACCCAGAAACTCAGACAAGTTTTAATATAAAAAATGATACATTTATTAGAAAAAATATACATAAAATACGAAAACAACAAGACAATATTTGGCATCTCTTTTTAGATGTTTTTGGTTGACTCTTCCCTCCTGAAGAAGCAACACATGTCGCGAAACATGTAGAGGACTGCGTCTGTACCTACATCTTTGTGTCCCCCAATGTACATAAAATACAAAAACAACAAGACAATACTTGCCATCTCTTTTTAGATGTTTTTTGTTGACTCCTCCCTCCTGAAGAAGCAACACGTGTCGGGAAACATGTAGAGGACTGCGTCTGCACCTTCATCTTTGTGTCCCCCCCAATATACATAAAATACAAAAACAACAAGTCAATATTTGGCATCTCTTTTTAGATGTTTTTGGTTGACTCTTCCCTCCTGAAGAAGCAACACATGTCACGAAACATGTAGAGGACTGCGTCTGTACCCACAGCTTTGTGTCCCCCCAATATACATAAAGTACAAAAACAACAAGACAATATTTGGCATCTCTTTTTAGATGTTTTTGGTTGACTCTTCCCTCCTGAAGAAGCAACACATGTCGCGAAACATGTAGAGGACTGCGTCTGTACCTACATCTTTGTGTCCCCCCCAATATACATAAAATACAAAAACAACAATACAATAGTAGAATTGTTGTATAAAGTTGCGTTAAGTTAACACTTGTGAAGCGTCAAACCCAACTGGTAAACAGGGGACACAAAGATGAAGGTACAGACGCAGTCCTCTACATGTTTTGCTCCACATGTCGCTTCTTCAGGAGGAGTCAACCAAAAACATCTAAAAAGAGATGCAATCTCATAATAAGCATATCCTTTCATATAATTTTAGTCCGTCAACCACCTGTAGCCTTCCGTGTTCGCCCCCAGGGTGTCTCTAATGCCATCTCTTTTTAGATGTTTTTGGTTGACTCCTCCCTCCTGAAGAAGCAACACACGTCGCGAAACATGTAGAGGACTGCGTTTGTACCTACATCTTTGTGTCCCCCCCAATATACATAAAATACAAAAACAACAAGACAATAGTAGAATTGTTGTATAAAGTTGCATTAAGTTAACACTTGTGAAGCGTCAAACCCAACTGGTAAACAGGGGACACAAAGATGAAGGTACAGACGCAGTCCTCTACATGTTTTGCTCCACATGTCGCTTCTTCAGGAGGAGTCAACCAAAAACATCTAAAAAGAGATGCAATCTCATAATAAGCATATCCTTTCATATAATTTTAGTCCGTCAACCACCTGTAGCCTTCCGTGTTCGCCCCCAGGGTGTCTCTAATGCCATCTCTTTTTAGATGTTTTTGGTTGACTCCTCCCTCCTGAAGAAGCAACACACGTCGCGAAACATGTAGAGGACTGCGTTTGTACCTACATCTTTGTGTCCCCCCCAATATACATAAAATACAAAAACAACAAGACAATAGTAGAATTGTTGTATAAAGTTGCATTAAGTTAACACTTGTGAAGCGTCAAACCCAACTGGTAAACGGGGGACACAAAGATGAAGGTACAGACGCAGTCCTCTACATGTTTCGCTCCACATGTCGCTTCTTCAGGAGGAGTCAACCAAAAACATCTAAAAAGAGATGCAATCTCATAATAAGTATATCCTTTCATATAATTTTAGTCCGTCAACCACCCTTAGCCTTCCGTGTTTGCCCCCCCCCCCAGATGTCTCTAATGCCGTCTGATGCCCATTTGGCATCTCTTTTTAGATGTTTTTGGTTGACTCTTCCCTCCTGAAGAAGCAACACATGTCGGGAAACATGTAGAGGACTGCGTCTGCACCTTCATCTTTGTGTCCCCCCCCAATATACATAAAATACAAAAACAACAAGACAATATTTGGCATCTCTTTTTAGATGTTTTTGGTTGACTCTTACCTCCTGAAGAAGCAACACACGTCACGAAACATGTAGAGGACTGCGTCTGTACCTACATCTTTGTGTCCGTCCAATATACATAAAATACAAAAACAACAAGACAATATTTGGCATCTCTTTTTAGATGTTTTTGGTTGACTCTTCCCTCCTGAAGAAGCAACACATGTCGCGAAACATGTAGAGGACTGCGTCTGTACCTACATCGTTGTGTCCCCCCAATATACATAAAATACAAAAACAACAAGACAATAGTAGAATTGTTGTATAAAGTTGCGTTAAGTTAACACTTGTGAAGCGTCAAACCCAACTGGTAAATGGGGGACACAAAGATGAAGGTACAGACGCAGTCCTCTACATGTTTCGCTCCATATGTCGCTTCTTCAGGAGGAGTCAACCAAAAACATCTAAAAAGAGATGCAATCTCATAATAAGTATATCCTTTCATATCATTTTAGTCCGTCAACCACCCTTAGCCTTCCGTGTTCGCCCCCCCCCCCCCCCAGATGTCTCTAATGCCATCTGATGCCCATTTGGAATCTCTTTTTAGATGTTTTTGGTTGACTCCTCCCTCCTGAAGAAGCAACACATGTCGCGAAACATGTAGAGGGCTGCGTCTGTACCTACATCTTTGTGTCCCCCAATATACATAAAATACAAAAACAACAAGACAATAGTAGAATTGTATAAAGTTGCGTTAAGTTAACACTTGTGAAGCGTAGAACCCAACTGGTAAACTGGGGACGCAAAGATGAAGGTACAGACGCAGTCCTCTACATGTTTCATGACACGTGACGCTTCTTCAGGAGGAATCGACCAAAAACATCTAAAAAGAGAGGCAATCTCATAATAAGTATATCCTTTAATATCATTTTAGTCCGTCAACCACTCTTATGCCGCGTACACACGATCGGAATTTCCGATGGGATAAAATCCGATGAAATTTTCCGTCGGAATTCCGATGAAGCTGACTTCCATCAGTCTTGCATAGACACTGTCAGACTAAATTCCGACCGTCCAAAACGCGGTGACGTAAAACACTACGACGAGCCGAGAAAATTGAAGTTCAATGCTTCCGAGCATGCGTCGACTTGATTCTGAGCATTCGTGGGGTTTTTTCTCCGTCGGAGTTGCACACAGATGATAGGAATTTCCAAACGTTTTTTTTTTCCCATCGGAAAAAAATAAAACATATTCTATTTCTAAACACTGATGGAAAAAATTCAGATGGGGCCCACACACGATCGGAATTTCCGATGAAAAAAGTCCAACGGATTTTTTTCATCGGAAATTCTGATCGTGTGTACGCGGCATTAGCCTTCCGTGTTCGCCCCCAGGGGGGCCTATTCAGGGTGTTTCTAATGCCGTCTGATGCCCATTTGGGTTTCCATTGGTGAGTTACGCTGGCTTTCTTAATACCCCAAAATAAAAGGATTACTGGTAGCATTCGCTACAACAATGCTTCTCAAATGCCTTTTGATACTTTTTGATTCTGTATTTATGAGATTGCATCTCTTATTGGATGTTTTTGGTTGACTCTTCTTGAAGAAGCGACACATGGCGCGAAACATGTAGAGGACTGCGTCTGTACCTACACCTTTGTGTCCCCATTTCAGGAGGAGTCAACCAAAAACATCCAATAAGAGATGCAATCTCACAATTGCAGTATCAAAAAGTATCAAAAAGCATTTGAAAAGCATTGTTGTAGCGAATGCCACCAGTAATCCTTTTATTTTGGAGTATAAAGAAAGCAGCGTGACTCACATGTAGAGGACTGCGTCTGTACATCTTTGTGCCCCCCGTTTACCAGTTGGGTTCGACGCTTCACAAGTGTTAACTTAACGCAACTACATACAATGGGTGCTGATGGTAAAACTGCATTTGAGGGGTACTGGTGAGGCTGCATTTGATGGGCGCTGGTGAGGCGGCATTTGATGGGCGCTGGTGAGGCTGCATTCGATGGGCGCTGGTGAGGCTGCATTCGATGGGCGCTGGTGAGGCTGCATTCGATGGGCGCTGGTGAGGCTGCATTTGAGGGGAAAAAAATTTGTGGGAGCAACTGCGCTAATAGATATAAAAATGAACAAACTAATGCTCATAAATAATACACATGTATAAACAAAAACAATGTAGATAAAGCTGCACCTTACTGTAAATATTGTACAGTGATAACATGAAATAGAAAAAACAAGATGCGCTATACAAAAAAAATAAAAATTTTTTAAAGGTCATAACATAGATCAGTGTCCATAGATGATCTAAAACGTGGAAAAGTCCTGATCCCCAGTGCAATGAAGGAAACATGAAGAAACAGTCCATAAGTGTTTATCTAAGGCTGTGGTGACGATCCAATAGACAGAAAAACCTCCACCATAAATCAATATATCTGCTTACCAGATATCCAGCGGTCTCTTAATTAAAAGAAGACCCCAGAAGGCGTGTGGGTAAACACTATGGCAGTTGGAATGTAGAAAGGCTGAATATCATGTACACCTCCGTCTCAGGCCAATGGATGGAAAATTGGGATCCCGATTATCATGAAAGACACATAAGGGCCACAATAGTGTAATAACGTAGGTAACATTTATTAAAAAGAAGAAAAAAACGCACTTACATATAAACGGTATAAAATAGGCATGTCAAATTTGGAGCTCCGGCCGGAAGCCAACCAAAAAGACCCGTCCAAGTAGGTAGGGAAAGGTGCAGTCAACGGGGGGTGATCCGATACGACACTCGTTCCGCCCGACCGGTTTCGCGGACCAGAAACAAGGGGGCCAAGCCTCGTTGTGGGTTACAACGAGGCTTGGCCCCCTTGTTTCTGGTCCGCGCCGTGTTCTCTGGTGGCTTGGGATCGCTGCGGCCGCACGCCGACGTGTGACACACACTGGGGGGGTGTCAGGCCGACGCCCCCCCCCCCTCCGTGACTGAGGCATGGCGCGGTGACAGCATGATTGACGGCAGACTAGGTAACACACAGCCTGGCTATTCAGGAGGGGGGGGGGGTGCCGTGCGAGCCGTACCCGAGTGATACTCGCCGCCCGGGACCCGGCCGCAATGATCCCCCTTCTCCGTGGCAGCGCAGCGCCGCGGCTCTGATACTATCGGCTGTGACTGTCTGACAGTCACACAGCCGACCCAAGCAGCGTGAAGCTGCGGCCGCCTCCCCCTCCTCCGTACAAGTGCTCTAACACGCGGCACGCTGATCATCACTTTACATCAGCAGCATTACGGGTCTGAAGGCAAGGGGGGGTGTCACTCTGCACTATTGTAAGGGGGGGTTCTGTATATGAGGGGGGGTTCTGTATTGTGGGGGGTGTTCTGTATATGAGGGGGGGTGTTCTGTATAGGAGGGGGGTTCTGTATTGTGGGGGGTGTTCTGTATAGGGGGGTTATGTATATGAGGGAGGGGGGGTCTGTATTGTAGGGGGTGGTATCTGTATGGGGGGGTTCTGTATTGTAGAGGGGGTGTTCTGTATTGTAGGGGGGTCTGAACTGTAGGGGGGTTCTGTATTGTATGGGGGTGGTATCTGTATAGGGGGGTTTTGTATTTGGGGGGTTCTGTATTGTAGGGGGGTGTTCTGTATTGTAGGGGGGTGTTCTGTATTGTAGGGGGGTGTTCTGTATTGTAGGGGGTGGTATCTGTATGGGGGGTTCTGTATATGAGGGGGAGGGGAGTGGTATCTGTATGGGGGGGTTCTGTATATGAGGGGGGGTTCTGTATTGTGGGGGGGTTCTGTATTGTAGGGGGGGGGTCTGATCTGTAGGGGTGGGTCCGTATTGTGGGGGGGGGGGGTGTTATGTATTGTAGGGAGGTCTGCACTGTAGTGGTGGGTCTGTATTGTAGGGAGGGGTTTGCACTGTCCAGAGGTGCAGTCTAATGTAAAGGGATATAGAGGTGCTGTGTAATGTAAAGGGGTCCAGAGATGCAGGGTGCTGTGTAATGTAAAGGGGTCCAGAGATGCAGGGTGATGTGTAATGTAAAAGGGTCCAGAGGTGCAGGATGCTGTGTAATGTAAAGGGGTCCAGAGGTGCAGGGTGCCGTGTAATGTAAAGGGGTCCAGAGATGCAGGGTGCTGTGTAATGTAAAGGGGTGCAGGGTGCTGTGTAATGTAAAGGGGTCCAGAGGTGCATGGTGCTGTGTAATGTAAAGGGGTCCAGAGGTGCATGGTGCTGTGTAATGTAAAGGGGTCCAGAGGTGCGGGGTGCTGTGTAATGTAAAGGGGTCCAGAGGTGCAGGGTGCCGTGTAATGTAAAGGGATATGTGGAGAGGGGTACACAGTAGTTACAAAGAGATATTAAAGAATGCAGGGGACGCAGTGGGGTGTTTTTACATTTTACCGTGGGGGTGCCAGATATAGGATCCGCCCCGGGTGCCAAATGCTCTAGGTACGCCCCTGGTCACGGGCCCCGTTTTCGTGGCATCCGGCTGGCGATTTTCTTATCCAAGGCTTGGATGTCCGGATTGGGTATTATCCCGTGTTTATGTAGCCCTGGGTTCCGCGGAGCGCGGGCGCATGCGCATTGGCGCCTAGGTCATACTAGAGTTAAACTTGGTCTGACCTGTATGACTTCCGGTGCGCGCGCATGCGCGTTCACGTGCGTGTGATGACGCCCAGTGGCCATTATTATTTTTTGTTATTTAAGGGGGGTGATTCGGTGTGTCACCCGTGCCCCATGAGGAAGCGAGTTTTCGCGAAACCGGTCGGGCGGAACGAGTGTCGTATCGGATCACCCCCCGTTGACTGCACCTTTCCCTACCTACTTGGACGGGTCTTTTTGGTTGGCTTCCGGCCGGAGCTCCAAATTTGACATGCCTATTTTATACCGTTTATATGTAAGTGCGTTTTTTTCTTCTTTTTAATAAATGTTACCTACGTTATTACACTATTGTGGCCCTTATGTGTCTTTCATGATAATCGGGATCCCAATTTTCCATCCATTGGCCTGAGACGGAGGTGTACATGATATTCAGCCTTTCTACATTCCAACTGCCATAGTGTTTACCCACACGCCTTCTGGGGTCTTCTTTTAATTAAGAGACCGCTGGATATCTGGTAAGCAGATATATTGATTTATGGTGGAGGTTTTTCTGTCTATTGGATCGTCACCACAGCCTTAGATCAACACTTATGGACTGTTTCTTCATGTTTCCTTCATTGCACTGGGGATCAGGACTTTTCCACGTTTTAGATCATCTATGGACACTGATCTATGTTATGACCTTTAAATTTTTTTTTTTTTTTTGTATAGCGCATCTTGTTTTTTCTATTGCATTTGAGGGGTGCTGGTGAGGCTGCATTTGATGGGCGCTGGTGAGGCTGCATTTGATGGGCGCTGGTGAGGCTGCATTTGATGGGCGCTGGTGAGGCTGCATTTGATGGGCGCTGGTGAGGCTTCATTTGATGGGCGCTGGTGAGGCTGCATTTGATGGGTGCTGGTGAGGCTGCATTTGATGGGCGCTGGTGAGGCTGCATTTGATGGGCGCTGGTGAGGCTGCATTTGATGGGCGCTGGTGAGGCTGCATTCGATGGGCGCTGGTGAGGCTGCATTTGATGGGCGCTGGTGAGGCTGCATTCGATGGGCGCTGGTGAGGCTGCATTTGAGGGGTGCTGGTGAGGCTGCATTCGATGGGCGCTGGTGAGGCTGCATTTGATGGGCGCTGGTGAGGCTGCATTTGATGGGCGCTGGTGAGGCTGCATTTGATGGGAGCTGGTGAGGCTGCATTTGATGGGCGCTGGTGAGGCTGCATTTGATGGGTACTGGTGAGGCTGCATTTGATGGGCGCTGGTGAGGCTGCATTTGATGGGTGCTAGTGAGGCTGCATTTGATGGGCGCTGGTGAGGCTGCATTTGATGGGCGCTGGTGAGGCTGCATTCGATGGGCGCTGGTGAGGCTGCATTTGAGGGGTACTGGTGAGGCTGCATTTGATGGGCGCTGGTGAGGCTGCATTTGATGGGCGCTGGTGAGGCTGCATTTGATGGGCGCTGGTGAGGCTGCATTTGATGGGCGCTGGTGAGGTTGCATTTGATGGGTACTGGTGAGGCTGCATTTGATGGGCGCTGGTGAGGGTGCATTTGATGGGCGCTGGTGAGGCTGCATTTGATGGGTGCTGGTGAGGCTGCATTTGATGGGCGCTGGTGAGGCTGCATTGATGGGTACTTTTGAGGCTGCATTTGATGGGCGCTGGTGAGGGTGCCTTTGATGGGCACTGGTGAGGCTGCATTTGAGCACTTCATTAAAAAAGGTGGGGTATACATGGGCAGGGAAAAGGGGGTGGGGTCTGAGGTGGAGCCGGGGGTGGCAGCAAAGGTTTTGTCTAGGGTTGCACCCCCAGCCCTGCTTGTAGCTTCATATACTGTGATTACTGTGGGCAGGAGATACCAGAGAGCAAGTGAAGGCCGCCCATTAGAATGTAAGCTCTTCAGGACACGGATGGATTGGTTTCCCGCACAATTTGTTGGTATTCGCTGACCGGTGACCACCTCGACTTTTAGAAAAATTCGAGCCTCACATTACCCCCCCCATGCAAGCCAGAGGCCCGGGATGAAGGAGGCACGGGATGAAGGAGGCACGGGATGATGGAGGCCCGGCATGAAGGAGGCCCGGGATGACGGAGGCCCGGGATGACAGAGGCCCGGGATGAAGGAGGCCCGGGATGAAGGAGGCCCGGGATGATGGAGGCCCGGGATGAAGGAGGCACGGGATGACGGAGGCCCGGGATGAAGGAGGCCCGGGATGACGGAGGCACGGGATGACGGAGGCACGGGATGACGGAGGCCCGGGATGAAGGAGGCCCGGGATGAAGGAGGCCCGGGATGACGGAGGCACGGGATGACGGAGGCACGGGATGACGGAGGCCCGGGATGACGGAGGCCCGGGATGAAGGAGGCCCGGGATGACGGAGGCCCGGGATGAAGCAGGCCCGGGATGAAGGAGGCCCGGGATGAAGGAGGCCCGGGATGAAGGAGGCCATGGCTCGGTGGGTGGGAACCTCTGCATGGGAAGGTCCAGTGATGTCACCTTCCACCTGGGGAAGCCGTTTCGAAATCCGCAGCGGTAAGGTGAGTATTTTCACTATTTCCTTCCAATATTCAAAAATGGACGGAGGAGGAGGGGGGGTAACAAACCTCGGGACTTTTAAGGTGCGGAGTATGGAGATTGAGACTCACTAATACAACATAGGAAATGACTTTTACATCCATTATCCAAAGTCACTCGTTCTATGGAGGCATAATGAACAGGCTCAACGTGTTTCGCTCAGCAGAGCTTCCTCAGGAGATTCCGGTGTGGCGTTTTTTTATGCTAGAGACAACAAAGGAATTGGAATGAATGCTCATACTGATATTAGTTTACACATGTGAAACAAATATATTGGCGTAAATGTAAAGTATATGTAAAGCATACAAATATTAAATGTCACAATGTTAATGAATAGAGCATAGAAAATATATGGGGGGATTTTGACGAATAATGGGGTAGATTCAGGTACTGCTGCGCACTTCTTACGGAGGCGCAGCATTACGTTTTTACGCTACGCCTCCGTAAATAACTTGTGCTACGCTTGATTCATAAAGCAGTAGCTCCGTAATTTGCGGAGGCACTCCGTAAAAATGGCCGGCGTAAGCGCGCGTAATTTAAATGATCCCGTAGGGGGCGTGGATCATTTAAATTAGGCGCGTTCCCGCACCGAACGTAGTGTGCATGCTCTGTCAGGAAACTTTCCCGACGTGCATTGCGGCAAATGACGTCGCAAGGACGTCATTTGCTTTAACGTGAACGTAAATGGCGTCCAGCGCCATTCACGATTCACTTACGCAAACGACGTAATTTTCAAACATCGCGACGCGGGAACGACGGGTATACTTAGCATTGGCTGCCCCTGCTAATAGCAGGGGCAGCCTTACGCGGAACCCGACGAACGCAAACGACGTAAAATGCGTACGCAGGGCAAGCGTAGGGTTGTGAATCGGCGTGAGTATGCAATTTGAATACTATACGCTGACCTTTGTTTAGAGGGTTTGGAGACCCCTGCCCTAGACACAGGACCTTCTGTGCAGCTGCCCCGCGTCTGTGGAATGCCCTACCAGACACCCCGACGGCTCCTCAGTCAACTGACTGTTTTAAAAAAGGTCTAAAGACATATAGGGCCAGATCCACAAAGCACTTACGCCGACGTATAACATGTTACGCCGACGTAAGTGCCAATGTGCGCCGGCGTATGTGTGCGGCAGATCCACGAACTAACATGCGCCTAAAAACAGGCTACACCCCGCCGACGTAGCTTGCACACATATGGGCTGCATGCAAATGAGGGAAATACGGCGATTCACAAACGTGCGTGTGCCCGGCGCATGCTACGCGAGATGCGCGTAAGTTGTACGTCCGGCGTAAAGTTATTCCCCATAAAGGAGGTGCAACCCGGCAACAGACATGTTCAGGTCTGCACCAGGGAACACAAGCCGGCGTATTGCGCGTTGGATGTGTGTCTGCCTGGGTGTAGGTTATGTTCACGGCGTACGCGGTGATCCGGCGTAGCTTAGGCAGTTGTGCCGGTGTGGTTGTGAGCAGGCGCAGGGGGGTGCTGTGCATGCGTCCACATCACGGCGCATGCACAGTTCGTGATAAGTACCTGTCTGGCGCTCGGCCCATCATTTGCATGGGTTACGCCTCATTTGCATGGGTTACGCCCACTTCCACCTACGCCGGCGTGCGCTTTCGAAACCCATGCCACGCTGACGCAGCGTTGGGAGCACTGCCTTGCTGAATGCAATGCTTGCCTCTCCGCTCTACGTTGGCGTGCCGTACGGTGTGTGCTCTACGGCGGCGTAATGTGCGCCTTGCTCTCTGTGAATCTGGGCCATATATTTTTTGCAAAACCTTTTGCCCCTTGATGTTTTTTTATTGTATAAATTGCTAAATCTTCTTTTGTTTTTAACTTGTAGCACTTTGAGATCTTTTGATCTTTTGGGATTCTCACCGTTTTCGGGATCAGGGCCTGCTGCTTTATTCTTCCAAAACCTTCTGTGCCCCAAGTTAAAAAGAAAAAGAAAAAAGTTTATACTAACCCAATACAAGTACGGAAATACAACGTATGTATTGAAATTCTGATAAGTGGCTGGGTGTCACTGTGGTGGGAAGGGTTTAGGGGACATAGTGACCCTGTAGGGCACAGGTGTCAGACACAAGGCCATCTCATGTGGCCCTCGCACCTCTCCTGCAGCTCCAGCCCTCTTCTGATCCTCCTCCAGACCTTTACTTTCTGCTTTTAACCACTTAAGGACCTCTTTACTCCGATATACGTCGGCAGAATGGCACGGCTGGGCACATCAGCGTACCTGTACGTTGCCCTTTAAGCCCAGCCGTGGGGTCGCGGGCGCTCGCGACTGGGTCCGAAGCTCCGTGGCCGCGGGAGTCGCGAACCTGATCGCCGCGATCGGTCCCCGGAGCTGAAGAACGGGGAGAGCTGTGTGTAAACACACCTTCCCCATTCTTCACTGTGGCGCCGTAATAGATTGTGTGTTCCCTGATATAGGGAATCACAATCGATGATGTCACACCTACAGCCCCGCCCCCCTACAGTTGTAAACACATATTAGGTCATACATAACCCCATCAGCGCCCCCTGTGGTTAACTCCCAAACTGCAATTGTCATTTTCACAGTAAACAATGCATTTTTTGTTGTGAAAATTGTTCGAAGTGTCCGCCATAATGTCGCAGTCACGAAAAAAATCGTTGATCGCCGCCATTAGTAGTAAAAAAAAAAAAAATTAATAAAAATGCACTAAAACTATCCCCTATTTTGTAAACGCTATAAATTTGGCACAAACCAATCGCTAAACGCTTATTGCGATTTTTTTTACCAAAATTTGTGGGGAAAAAAAGGACGCCAATTTTGTTTGGGAGCCACGTCACACGACCGCGCAATTGTCAGTTAAAGCGACGCAGTGCCGAATCGCAAAAACTGTCCGGGTCCTTTAGCTGCCTACAGGTCCGGGTCTTAAGTGGTTAAGCAATGCATCCAGCTTCTTTCCAGCAGCAGCATAAGGAAAGGGGGGTGCACTATGATGTAAGGGAGAGTGGGGGACTCAACTTCTGATAGTGGGGGGGCTCTTGACATCTAAGATATGGGGAGGCCGGGATGTGCTGGACATCTAATCTTACAGATACAACCGGCCCTTTTAAAGGGCAATCATAATGCTGATGTGACCCACAATGAAAGTGAGTTTGACACCCCTGCTGTAGGGGATGAGATTTTTTGGGGAAACTGGAGGCATCTGTAGGGGAGAGGGTCTCTGTCAGGGGCTGGAGGTCTCGCCAGGAGGCTGTGGGATTTGCAGAGCCAGTGTGGGGGACTGGAGGGCTCTGTAGAGGCTGGTGGGCACTGTGGGAAACTGTTGAGGGCACTATGGGGTCTGGAGTCTCTGAAGCAAGCACTGCAGGGGGTGCTGTGGGCAGGGCCGGCCTTTGAGGTGTGCGAGCTGTGCGGCCGCACAGGCCCCTATGGGCAACAGGAGCGCCGTGCGGCCATCACAGCTCGCAGAATGTGAGTCGCAGCAGGGCCCTGCCAGCGCTACCACTAGACGGATTAGGAAGGCAGCCACCTTAGGCACTCTTCCTCCTCATTGTTGCTCTCCAGGCTCCCGGCAGAGGATAGAGGGGCCCCCGGACAGCCTCTTTGTGTATGTTTAGGTGACCAGGGGGCGAGGGGTGAAGATGGGGGGGGGGGGGGGCGACACAAAATTAGCTTGCACAGGGTGCCTGAACACCTAAGGCCGGCCCTGGATGTGGGGGCACTGTAGAGGGTTGGCAGGCACAGAGGGGACAGAGAGCTCTTATGGAGTCCTGGAGGCACTGTAAGGGGCCGAGGGGTACTGTGGGAGGTTGAATGGCACTATGAGAGCTGGGAGACACTTTGGGAGGTTAGGAGAGATGCAGCTAGCTGGAGACCCAGGAGGAGGGAGGGAGGCCATGGCCCGGCAGTGGTTCATAGCCCTGTGATTGACTTGAGAACAATGCATTAGAAGGTCCGGTGACACCACTTCCACCCAGGCCAGTGGTTCTCAACCTGGGGTCGGGACCCTCTTTGGGGTCGAATGATGATTTGCCAGGGGTCACCAAATCCTAGCCTGTTTCTGAAGCCCACACCGCTTTCCCAGCCTTTTCTCGGCCACCCAGTTGGGCTGTTCCTAGAGCCCGCGGCCACCCACTCAGCCTCTTCGCAGCCGCCCATTCAGTTCAGGGCATGGCTGGGGGGCAGTAGACTAGAGATCCGCTGACTGGTGAGGATTGTGAGGTGGGAGGGGCTGGAGGAGACCCCATCTCCTGATTTTAGCATAGGTGTCACTGCTGCGAGACACCACTGTAATACGGGTTCCATGCTACGAAAATAATTTTACTGTTAGGGGTCCCCACAATTTGTGAAATGTTATGAAGGGGTCACGACACTAGAAAGGTTGAGAACCACCGACCTAGGCAATCTATCTGGAAGCCAGCTGTAATGCGTATCTTCACGCTTTTCTTCCAATGTTTTATTGTTTTCATTTCTTTCAAGCCCAAATCATTGAGAAAGAAGACAACCGAAACATCGATAAAAGACCCTCTTTAATAGTAAATAATTAATATGCAAGAATTGACTTCTGTACACTTATTCTCAAAAGGCAGCAGCCATACAAGGTTTGCAAACTCTACAGAGAGGAAAAAAAAAGACATCCAGACTGTCTCATTGATAATTCTCAATACAATATAACACAGCTGTTTGGCATTACCAAATCTATTCATATATATTCATTTCTATATATATATATTTATAGAGATATGTACATGTGCTGAAAAAAGTTGCAAGTGCGCACTTTTAATATTTTTTATTTCTTAAAGGACATCTATCGTGGAAAAAAAAAAAAAAAACTCTGTCCCAGTTGTACATTTATAGTAAGAGCTGTCAGGTTTCTAAACAAATCTTCCCTGTGGCCTATTATGTTTAAAGTTCACATAAAATGTATTCAAAATGCACTCAGAATGATGTGAAGCGGCTATAACAGGATCACATTGATGGTGAATTCAGAAAATGCAGCAAAATACAGGTAAGTAATTGGACTTGTTTTGTATATTGTCCTGGTACCTGCAGTTTTCTGCACCTCCATTGTATATATATATATATATATATATATATATATATATATATATATATATATATATATTACTCACTAGATGCCTTCAGCCCCATGCCATTAGAGGAGACCCATAGGGATGGTTTTATCGAGGGAACCTCAACATGCATTCAGAGGATCGCTTGGATAATAGAATTAGGAGCCCAATACCATTAGAGGAGACCCATAGGGATGGTTCTATCGAGGGAACCTCAACATGCATTCAGAGGATCGCCTGGACAATAGAATTAGGAGCCCCATGCCATTAGAGGAGACCCAAAGGGATGGTTCTATCAAGCTAACCTCAATATGCATTAGAGGAGACCCATAGGGATGGTTCTATCAAGGGAACCATCACCATGCATTTGGAGTATCGTGTGGACAATAGAATTAGGAGCCCAGTGCCATTAGAGAAGACCCATAGGTATGGTTCTGTCGAGGAGACCTATAAGAGAACCTCAGCATGCATTCAGAGGACGGTGTGGACAATCTAGTTAGGAGTCCCCATGCCATTAGAGACCCAAAGGGATGGTTCTATCAAGCTAACCTCAGTATGCATTAGAGGAGACCCATAGGGATGGTTCTATCAAGGGAACCTCAACATGCATTCTGAGGATCATGTGAACAATAGAATTAGGAGTCCAGTGGCACTAGAGAAGACCCATAGGGATGGTTCTGTCGAGGAGACCCATAAGAATGGTTATATCAAGAGAACCTCAGTATGCATTCAGAGGACTATTTGGACAATATAATTAGGAGCCCAATACCATTAGAGGAGACCCAAAGGGATGGTTCTATCAAGCTAACCTCAGTATGCATTAGAGGAGACCCATAGGGATGGTTCTATCAAGGGAACCTCGCCATGCATTTGGAGTATCGTGTGGACAATAGAATTAGGAGCCCAGTGCCATTAGAGAAGACCCATAGGTATGGTTCTGTCGAGGAGACCTATAAGAATGGTTATATCAAGAGAACCTCAGTATGCATTCAGAGGACTATTTGGACAATCTAGTTAGGAGTCCCCATGCCATTAGAGACCCAAAGGGATGGTTCTATCAAGCTAACCTTAGTATGCATTAGAGGAGACCCATAGGAATGATTCTATCAAGGGAACCTCACCATGCATTTAGAGGACTGGGAGGACAATATAATTAGGAGCCCAATGCCATTAGAGGAGACCCATGGGGATGGTTCTATCAAGCTAACCTCAGTTTGCATTAGAGGAGACCCATAGGGATGGTTCTATCGAGGGAACCTCACCATGCATTTAGAGGACTGGGAGGACAATAGAATTAGGAGTCCAGTGGCACTAGAGAAGACCCATAGGGATGGTTCTGTCGAGGAGACCCATAAGAATGGTTATATCAAGAGAACCTCAGTATGCATTCAGAGGACTATTTGGACAATATAATTAGGAGCCCCATGCCATTAGAGGAGACTCAAAGGCATGGTTCTATTGAGAAAACCTCAGTATGCATTCAGAGGACTGTGAGGACAATAGAATTAGAGGAGATCCAATTATTAGGGCTAATATAATTAGAGGGAGACCTATAAATATGGTTCTATCAAGGGAACCTCAGTATGCATTCAGAGGGCTATTCGGTAAATCTAGTTAGGCGTCCCCATGCCATTAGAGACCATAGGGAGAGTTCTATCAAGCGAACCTCAGTATGCAATCAGAGGACTGTGTCGACAATTTAGTAAAGAGGCCTGTGCCATTAGAGAAGACCCATAGGGATGGTTCTATCAAGGGAACTTCAGTAGGCACCAGAGGAGATCCAAAGGGATGGTTCTATTGAGGCCGGGAACCTCAGCATGCATTCAGAGGACTGTTTGGGTAATCTAGTTGGGATTCCCTGAGCCATTAGAGACCTATAGGGATGGTTCTATCAAGGTAACTTCTGTATGTATTCAGAGGATTGAGTCGGCAATATAGTGAGGAGCCCTGTGCCATTGTGGAGACCCATAGCAATGGTTCTAACAAGGGAACCTTAATAGGCATTAGAGGAGACCCATAGGAATGGTTCTGATGAGAGAACCTCAGCATGCATTTAGAGGACTGTGTAACCAGTATAGTTAGGAGTTCCGTGGCATTATAGGAGACCAAAGGGGTAGTTCTATTGAGGGATCCTCAGCATGCATTCAGAGGAACTGTGAGGACAATATAATTAGAAGAGACCCTATAATTAGGGACAATAGAATTAGAAGAGACTGATAAGAATGATTATTTCAAGGGAACCTCAGTATACATTCAGAGGAATGTTTGGACAATCTAGATAGGAGTCCCCATGCCATTCAAAGAGACCCATAGGGGTGGTTTTATTAAGGGAAGCTCAGCATGCATTCAGAGGACTGTGTGGACAATAGAATTAGAAACCCTGTGCCATTGGACAAGACCCACAGGGATGGTTTTATCAAAAGAAACTTAAGTAGACATTAGGGGAGACCCATTGGGATGGTTCTAATGAGAGAACCCCAGCATGCATTCAGAGGATAGTGTGGACAATATAGTTAGGAGCCCCGTGGCATTAGAGGAGACCCATAGGGATAGTTCTCTTGAGGGAACCTCAGCATTCATTCAGAGGACTGTGAGGACAATAGAATTAGAGGAAACCCTATAAGAAGGGTTCTATCATGGGAACCTCAGTATGCATTCAGAGGACTGTTTGGGCAATCTAGTTAGAAGTTGTTGTGCCATTAGAGGAGACCCATAAGGATGGTTCTATCAAGGGAACCTCACCATGCATTAGAGGACACCCATATGTATGGTTCTATCAAGGGAACCTCACCATAAATTAGAGGAGACCCATATGGATGGTTCTAGCAAGGGAACCTCACCAAGAATTAGAGGAAACCCATATGGATGGTTCTATCAAGGGAACCTCACCAAGAATTAGAGGAAACCCATATGTATGGTTCTATCAAGGGAACCTCGCCATGTATTAGAGGAGACCCATAGAGATGGTTCTCTTGAGGGAACCTCAGCATTCATTCAGAGGACTGTGAGGACAATGGAATTAGAGGAGACCCTATAAGAAGGGTTCTATCATGGGAACCTCAGTATGCATTCAGAGGACTGTTTGGGCAATCTAGTTAGACGTCTTTGTGCCATTAGAGGAGACCCATAAGGATGGTTCTATCAAGGGTAGCTTAGCATGCATTCAGAGGACTGTGTGGACAGTAGAATTAGGAGCCCTGTGCCATTGGAGGAGACCCATAGGGATGGTTTTATCAAAGGGACCTTAGTAGATACTATGGGAGACCCATTGGGATGGTTCTATGGGAGAACCTCAGCATGCATTCAGAGGACGGTGTGGACAATATAGTTAGGAGCCCCCGTGTCATTAGAGGAGAGCCATAGGGATGGTTCTATCAAGGGAAGCTCAGCATGCATTCAGAGGACTGAATTGGGAGCCCAGTGCCATTGGAGGAAACCCATAAGGACAGTACTATTGAGGGAACATCAGCATGCATTCAGAGGATCGCATGGACAATACAATTAGAAGATTTCAATCCAAGACCCACCATGAGTGCATTCCTATTAGGATGGCATGATTGGGATGGCATGATGGCATGATTGGTGACAACACGTAATAAATATACCAATAATAACAATTATGTCAACTTTAATCAAATAGGTGATATGATTTGTTTGTAAACCTATCAGGGACAGTTTGTGCATACAACAAGTACAGTATTTCTTTGTGATAGTTGTCCTTTAAGGATACCGTCCATGTGTTTTACATGTAACATTCAGGATTTTTTTGTTGATTGGACAAGGCACAGAGAGTACAGTATACAGCCAATAACAGCTTCTTGCTGATTGGTCTTGAGGCTGAACAACCAAGTTGATGCCAAAGGAGCCTATTTGCTCAACGCTCTGTGGCCCCATTGACGTCAAGGGGTGGGGGGTTGGGGGGCGTTATATGTTCTTCCCCAGGAAATTTCGCCAATCTTTGATATCTGAAGTTATTGAAGGTTTTCTGTGTTCCACAACCTAGAACTTGTGACTAGAGATTCTAGAGCATTCTCCATGACCATATGAGACCATCATTTAACAGTTCAGCCAAATGTCAGATACCCAGGACTTGAGCCGGAATTGTAGAAATGTAGGATATGTGTCATTATTTCTTCAGAACCAAAGAAAATTCCATCAGGAACTTCAAATAACCAAAGAAAAATAAAGAAAGAATCAACTTCTACAAACATCGATTGAATGATTATTGCACATAGAGGGATGGTAGAGGTGAGACCATTGCATCCACCAAGCAGAAATGGTCTACAGACTGGGTCCTCAATCTGTGGCCCTCCAGCTATTGTGGAACTACATGTCCCATGAGGCATTGCAAGCTGCTGACTGTTGCAAGCATGACACACAAAGGCAGAGGCGTGATTGGGACTTATAGTTCTGCAACAGCTGGAGGGCCACAGGTTGAGAACCCATGGTCTACAGACTGGTGGTGACTGGGATGAGGTTTTCAATGCTGCAGAATCGATTTTGTACACGATCAGCTGCTAGAGTGACTGCAGGTCCAGAACAAGTCTTAAGGTCCATTCACACACCTGACCTGTTTGCCGTCTGGCCTCTAAGCATATTATGTCTTGCGTTGATGTGTGTTGTGTTAATGTCATCCATTCAATGTACTGGGGCAGACCTATACCCATACATCCCAGGCCATGGGACATAACGGTCACTATCTGTAATAGAAGGTCACCAATAGACATACGCTTAAGGCCATGGGACGTAACAGTCACTATAGGTAATAGAAGGTCAACTATAGCCATAAACTCTGGGCCATGGGACATAACGGTCACTATCTGTAAAAGACGATCACCTATAGCCATACGTCCCAGGCCATGGGACATAATGGTCACTATCTGTAATAGAAGGTCACCGATAGTGACCATTATGTCCCATGGCCTGAGACATATGGCTATAGGTGATTGTCTTTCACAGATAGTGGCCATTGTGTCCCATGGCCTGGGATGTATGTGTATAGGTGATGGTCTTTTACAGATAGTGACCGTTATGTCCCATGGCCTGGGACGTATGGCTATCTGTAAAAGACAAATACTGATATCCATATATTCCAGACCATGGGACATAATGGTCACTATCTGTAATAGACAATCACCTATAGCCATACATCCCAGGCCATGAGACACAACGGTCACTATCTGTAAAAGACGATCACTGATAGCTTTACAATCCTGGCCATGGGACACTATGGTCGCTATTTGTAAAGGACAATCACCTATAGCCATACATCCCAGGCCATGGGACACGATGGTCACTATCTGTAATAGACAATCACCTATAGCCATACGTATCAGGCCATGGGACATAATGGTCACTATCTGTAAAGGACAACCACCTATAGCCATACGTCCCAGGCCATGGGACATAATGGTCACCGTTACGAATGATTAGAAGAGAACCATCAAATTCTGCTAGAAGTGGGGAGACCTTCGGGGGTCCATCCACCTCAGTTCACTTTGACTTTCCTTCTAGACGTAATAAAAGCCAAACCTCTGGAAAATGTTGAGAATACGAGCCGCGATCCGACGCCAGAACAGAAAGACTCCCCAGGACGAGACGCTACTGATGGATAATTAGAGATAAAATATTGTGGGAAGCCAGTCAGCCGAACCTTTATTCCTGATCCGGGTGACTCTCACCAACAAATCATCCGCTTGCTCTAAATATTTCAGCACCATCTGTCTTCCTGGCTGGAGACCGCGCTGCCGACGTGACCTCTGGATTCGCTCTCTTGAAGGTCAGATATGTGTGGTGCGTGTTCGGAGGATCCATGCGAAGGACTCCGAGCGGAACGTGAAATGAGTTGTGAAATACTTCGCGCAGAAAATGGATTGGTTCTGAAATACTCGGAGCATAAAGCGGGTTTCCCCCCCCCCCCCCCGGGTTGTGATGTATACGGGAATGGGAACTGAATTTGTTCATTGGTTCTTCTTACACATGGAGGTCCTTAGAGGTGCGGGAGGAGTTCGGAACCAATACTGACTACAATGAGGACGCCTCCAGATGATTGGTCTTAGCGATTCTTTTGGGGAAAATAAAAAATGACTCCTGACACCTGTACGACAACTGAGACGGCCATTGTGTGTGATGAGCAGCCAATCAATTCTTTAGAATCTATTTTCTGCAAAAAATGATAACACATCATCGATGTATCTAAACCTGAACTGTTCCAACCAATCAGATTCTCTCCTTTATTTCCCCATCTTGAAGTGGTTGTAAACCCTTCCATATCCCCAGTGAAGCGGCTGGCCTCGGGTGATACACAGAGATGAAAGAAGTCCTCCTATATAAAGTTGTTCCTGTTTATCTGCGGCCCCCTCCCCTCTGCAACCTCCTAAAGCACACCGTGGGCTAGATTCAGCAAGCATTTACGGCGGCGTATCTCCAGATATGCAGCCGTAATTTCAAATCTGCGCCGGCGTATCGTTACGTCGATTCTCCAAGGCAGATACGTCCAAAAAAATAGGCTTCCTCCTCCGACGTAACTTGAATGCGGCGGTGTATAATTGTGTGCATTCTCACGCTGGCCGCTAGGGGCGCTTCCGTTGTTTTCCACGTAGAGTATGCAAATTACCTAGTTACGCCGATTCACAAACGTACGTGCGCCCGGCGGTAGTTTTTTACGTCGTTTGCGTAAGGCTTTTCCGGCGTAACGTTGCTCCTGCTTCTATGAGGCGCACGCAATGTTAAGTATGGACGTCGTTCCCGCTTCGAAATTTTGATTTTTTTAAGTCGTTTGCGTAAGTCGTTTTGCGAATAGGGCTAGACGTAATTTACGTTCACGTCGAAACCAAAACGCCGTTGCGGCGTACTTGGGAGCAATGCACACGGACGGCGCATGCGCCGTTCGGAAAACACGTCAATCACGTCAGGTCATCATACATTAGCATAAAACACGCCCCCCTGTTCCACATTTGAATTACGCCGGCCCCATTTATGCTACGCCGCCGTAAGTTAGGAGGCAAGTGCTTTGTGAATACAGCACTTGCCTCTCAAACTTACGGCGGCGCAGCGTAAATACGATACGCTACGCTACGCCGCCGTACGAATGGGCGCAGCTACGTGAATCTAGCCCAGTATTTATTTCTCAGATCCAGAAGGCAGGGGGGGCAGGGATCCTATGTCACACACTGCGCAGCAGAGGGCCGAGTGCAATCTGAGTGGAAGGAAAGGAAACACACCCATCTGTGCAATTTTATAGGGAGCATGCACAGCTGTACATGTTTATTTGCAGCCCTCTCTTCTCTACAGCCTCCTACAACAGTGGTCATCAACCCTCTCCTCAGGGCCCACTAACAGGCCAGGTTTTATGTATTACCTTGGGGAGATGCAGACTATAATACTTAGAGGCAGCCTAAGGCCTCACACTCACAGGGGCCTCATGGCCGCCTAACTTACCCAATGTATTATCCCAGTTTTGAGGGACAGAGGGCCTTATCGCTGATGTGCTCAGGCAGTGTTAAGAGCCCTGACTCAAAGGCGGGGCTTCCAGGATGCCTAACAACCAGTAAATATCGGTGACACCACCCCTTGTGACGTCAATGACTCAGCATGCCCTCAGTCAGTGGCGTCACAAAGGGGGCGGGTTCACTAGGTGACATCACCTGGTGGCCCCTGCCCCTTAGTTATTAAAGAGCAGGATCTGGGAGCGGCCTTGTTAAAGGGGGCTTCCAGCTTCCAATAAGCCCCCTTGCCCGCAAACTCCCACAACCACCGGCCAGGGTTGTGGGGAAGAGGCTCTTGTCCTTGAATTATTTCTCCCATCAAGGGTGTGACTGGGGGGGGCCCCATGTCAAGTTTTGCCTAAGGCCGCACAAAGCCTAGAGCCGCCTCTGATAATACTGCAATCACTGAGCAGCAAATGATATCACCTGGGATGTATTTCAGTTATCTTGCAAATTTGTTAGTGGTAGTGGGCCCTGAGGACGGGGTTGATGACCACCTACAACACACAGCTTAAAGGATTTTTCTCAGCTCCAGCAAGCAGGGGGGTGAGGATCTGGTGCCACACACCGCACAGCAAAGAGCAGAGAGCTGAGTGTAATCTGAGACCTGAGTGGAAGGAAGGGAAACACACCCCCATATGTGCAATTTTATAGGTAACATGCACAGTTGTGTTAGATAGCCTCCCCCCCCCCCCCAAAAATGCTGTGTTGTTGGCATAGCCTATCAGAAGTGACTCATACAAATAGGAGAAGGAGGAGAGCGTAGATAGGAAACACACTCAGTGCTTCGGTTCGAGACAAGTACACACTATAGAAGGATAGGCTTTGTTTATTTTAAATTTTAGAGGTTTACAACCGCTTTAAGCAAGAAGTGTTTTATGTTGCCTGACGGGCTCATAAATTCCACTTTAGATTTTTGGGTTGGTTTTGAATTTGATTGTTGCCTATAGGGGGCGATGTGGAAGAGTTTTTTTTTTTTTTAAACTAAGGCCAAGGGTGCTGCACAGGCAAAAGAAAGCAATCATTTCATTGGTTGGTCTGAGCAGTGAAAACATCTCCTCTCTCACCCCCCCCCTCCCAAAAAAATGAGGGGGGGTGGGATGAAATGTAGTCTTGGGGTTGATGGGGAATTTGGTGGGTTATTTGTCAGGTGAATGTGCCACTTGCCACCAGATGCAGTGCCACTTGCCACCCATAGCCTGCCACCAGATGCAGTGCCGCTTGCCACCCATAGCCTGCCACCAGATGCAGTGCCGCTTGCCACTCATAGCCTGCCACCAGATGCAGTGCCGCTTGGCACCCATAGCCTGACACCAGATGCAGTGCTGCTGTCATTCCCTCTGCGTAGAAGGAAAGGAGTGGAGTCACTATCTGGAGAGTAAAGATCACACCAGTCCCTGCTGCTTACTGCTAGGTACCGCAGAAGGAGGTTCCGAGGTGGGTGGGGACAGCAGTGCTGCACTAGGCGCAGGCCTCTCTCTCGGTCTCAACTGTCTGAGAGTAAATTGTCACGGGTTGCAAGACGCCCTAGCAACCAGTTCCGCAAATGTAGTTAGTAGAAGGTGGCTGTGTCCTCTATTTCATTCAGGGACACTGTATTGTCCCAGAATGAAGGTGCCCGGGACCAGGGACAGACATGTCAATTGCGGGACAGTCCTGGGCAATCCAGGACACGTGGGCACCCTAGACACAATGGAGGACTATGTTGTGGGAAATCTTGGGCGGGGGGGGCAAACTCTTCCTATTAGCTGAATTTTTTGTCTTCCTTAAAAGATTGCCGTTCTGCTGACAGCTGAATACACCGCACAACACGATTTACAAACCGAAACGACGTTTCTGTAAAGTGAATACGAACCTGGGGTGGGGGATGGGGGGGGGGCAACACTGACTCTGGCCAACAGTAACGGATATGCCGGCAACTAGTAACACTCAGAGACCATTACCAGATTGCATTGTACAATGGGATTCAGTCCTGCGGAGACATCACACAAAATCTACATGCCAAGAATTATCATTTGTGTTGGCTATTGCATTCTATTCTCTCTAAGGCAAAGCAGCTTGGGGTAGCTGTATACAGAAGGGTGCTACTGAGCATCATTATACAGTGTAACAGTGTCCGTTTTATCATTGTTCTTTCTCCGTTCCTCTCCATTCCTCTCCGTTCCTCTCCATTCCTCTCCATTCCTCTCCCTTCCTCTCCCTTCCTCTCCATTCCTCTCCCTTCCTCTCCTTTCCTCTCCCTTCCTCTCCGTTCCTCTCCATTCCTCTCTATTCCTCTCCCTTCCTCTCCGTTCCTCTCCGTTCCTCTCCCTTCCTCTCCGTTCCTCTCCCTTCCTCTCCCTTCCTCTCCATCTCCATTCCTCTCCCTTCCTCTCCGTTTCTCTCCCTTCCTCTCCCTTCCTCTCCGTTCCTCTCCCTTCCTCTCCCTTCCTCTCCATCTCCATTCCTCTCCCTTCCTCTCCGTTTCTCTCCCTTCCTCTCCGTTCCTCTCCATTCCTCTCCCTTCCTCTCCATCCCTCTCCGTTCCTCTCCCTTCCTCTCCCTTCCTCTCCGTTCCTCTCCCTTCCTCTCCATCCCTCTCCGTTCCTCTCCGTTCCTCTCCCTTCCTCTCCATTCCTCTCCCTTCCTCTCCCTTCCTCTCCATTCCTCTCCCTTCCTCTCCCTTCCTCTCCGTTCCTCTCCGTTCCTCTCCCTTCCTCTCCGTTCCTCTCCCTTCCTCTCCGTTCCTCTCCATTCCTCTCCCTTCCTCTCCCTTCCTCTTTGTTCCTCTACCTTCCTCTCCATTCCTCTCTGTCCCTCTCCGTTCCTCTCCCTTCCTCTCCTTTCCTCTCCTTTCCACTCCCTTCCTCTCCGTCCCTCTCCCTTCCTCTCCCCTCCTCTCGGTTCCTTTCCAGTCCTCTCCCTTCCTCTCCGTTCCTCTCCGTTCCTCTCCTTTCCTCTCCTTTCCTCTCCATTCCTCTCCTTTCCTCTCCTTTCCTCTCCGTTCCTCTCCGTTCCTCTCCTTTCCTCTCCTTTCCTCTCCATTCCTCTCCATTCCTCTCCTTTCCTCTCCTTTCCTCTCCTTTCCTCTCCTTTCCTCTCCATTCCTCTCCTTTCCTCTCCATTCCTCTCCTTTCCTCTCCCTTCCTCTCCTTTCCTCTCCTTTCCTCTCCGTTCCTCTCCTTTCCTCTCCTTTCCTCTCCCTTCTTCTCCCTTCCTCTCCCTTCCTTTCCCTTCCTCTCCGTTCCTCTCCCTTCCTCTCCGTTCCTCTCCCTTCCTCTCCCTTCCTCTCCGTTCCTCTCCCTTCCTCTCCATTCCTCTCCCTTCCTCTCCCTTCCTCTCCATTCCTCTCCCTGACCTTCGGAGAAAAAAAATGCCGATTTCAATATTCAAAGAGCACATTCTTTTTTAAAGGTTTGTCCTTCATAGACCACAGAGAACGGGGAGGCTTTACAAAGTCCGTTGCCTCCAAATTCCCTCGCTGGTGGATGGCTTTTTTTTTTTTTCCTTTTCGAAAAACCCCCTTTCGCACCACGAAGGTTCCTTTGTAGAAGGTTTGCGCGGCCGGTGCGCCACAGAGAAGCCCTACGTTGCGTTCTCATCTCTGCGATCTTTTTGTCACCCCGGACTTACTCGGAATCAGGAAAACACACACAAAAGATGTTGCTGCCGTATCCCGTTTCCTTTCTTCGCCTTTCCCCGCCCCCCCCACCCCCCCGAAAAACTTGACCGGAAACCCAAACCAGAGCCGGCCTGGCGACGCGTCTTCTCAAAGTCCGTTCTGCCGGCTGTAGGTAAAGTCTGGATCCTCCGTGTGAGTTTCTGAAACCAGAGACAGTTTGGATTGTGTCCTCCCTATTTCCTCAAGTGCGCAGGCCAGGGAATCCAAGCTTCCGTCGTACGGGTGCCGAGCTTCCCACAGGTCCAAGATGACGGCCGACGGGCTACTCTTCGTCGCAAAGTAGCAGAGATTCCTTCAAAGAGAGAAAAAAAGAAAAAATATGGAAAGGTAAGCAACCGGAAGACTCTACAGATAAACATTACACAATTACCTATCGGAGTAACGGGATTGTGAACCCTGCAGGTCAAAACTGAGAATCGAGGGCCCCAAATTCAACTGCTGACTTGTGTTGAGGTCCAAGAATGACTAAATACCTTGATAACTGCAGCAAGTGATTGTGTAGAACAGGTTGTGATTTTTTATTTTAGTATGTTTTTTTGTATCATACTTACCTAGGTGCAGGCCCAGACTGGCCTTAGGGCATACCGGGCATATGCCCGGTGGGCCGCGGCGGCATGTCATGTCTCCCCTCGAGTGTAACATGCAGGGGGTCCAGAACTGTTAGGGAGGTGTCTGTGTAACAAACTGTGGGGGGGGGCTATGTATTGTAAAGGGGTGCAGGGTGCTGTGTAATGTAAAGGGGCCCAGAGGTGCAGGGTGCTGTGTAATGTAAAGGGGCCCAGAGGTACAGGGTGCTGTGTAATGTAAATGGGTCCAGAGGTGCAGGGTGCTGTGTAATCTAAAGGGGCCCAGAGGTGCAGGGTGCTGTGTAATGTAAAAGGATCCAGAGGTGCAGGGTGCTGTGTAATGTAAAGGGGTCCAGAGGTGCGGTGCTCAGAGCTTTTTTTCTCAGAAAATAGGTGCAGGAACTCAACCACCATCCCGTTCAGATTTCACAAACAGTAGAAGGGTCTTAAAGGGGCATTAAATAGCAGGATTGCATTACATACAGAATACAGAGTTCAGGGCTGTCACTTTTAACACAGAAACCAGACTTCTGTGTTTACAAGTGAAAGAGGTAAGCAGGGGTCCGAGCCAGAAGTGGTGGAACTGAGTTCCCCCAAGTTCCCCCTGAAAAAAAGCCCTGGCGGTGCTATATATTGTAAAGGGGTCTAGAGGTGCAGGGTGCTGTGTAATGTAAAGGAGCCCAGAGGTGCAGGGTGCTGTGTAATGTAAAGGGGTCCAGAGGTGCAGGGTGCTGTGTAATGTAAAGGGGTCCAGAGGTGCAGGGTGCTGTGTAATGTAAAGAGGCCCAGAGGTGCAAGGTGCTGTGTAATGTAAAGGGGCCCAGAGGTGCAGGGTGCTGTGTAATGTAAAGGGGCCCAGAGGTGCAGGGTGCTGTGTAATATAAAGAAGCCCAGAGGTGCAGGGTGCTGTGTAATGTAAAGGGGTCCAGAGGTGCAGGGTGCTGTGTAATGTAAAGGGATCCAGAGGTGCAGGGTGCTGTGTAATGTAAAGGGGCCCAGAGGTGCAGGGTGCTGTGTAATGTAAAGGGGTCCAGAGGTGCAGGGTGCTGTGTAATGTAAAGGGGCCCAGAGGTGCAGGGTGCTGTGTAATGTAAAGGGGTCCAGAGGTGCAGGGTGCTGTGTAATGTAAAGGGGCCCAGAGGTGCAGGGTGCTGTGTAATGTAAAGGGGTCCAGAGGTGCAGGGTGCTGTGTAATGTAAAGGGGTCCAGAGGTGCAGGGTGCTGTGCAATGTAAAGGGGTCCAGAGGTGCAGGGTGCTGTGTAATGTAAAGGGGCCCAGAGGTGCAGGGTGCTGTGTAATGTAAAGGGGTCCAGAGGTGCAGGGTGCTGTGTAATGTAAAGAGGTCCAGAGGTACACGGTGCTGTGAAATGTAAAGGGGTCCAGAGGTGCAGGGTGCTGTGTAATGTAAAGGGACCCAGAGGTGCAGGGTGCTGTGTAATGTAAAGGGGTCCAGAGGTGCAGGGTGCTGTGTAATGTAAAGGGGTGCAGAGGTGCAGGGTGCTGTGTAATGTAAAGGGGTCCAGAGGTGCAGGGTGCTGTGTAATGTAAAGGGACCCAGAGGTGCAGGGTGCTGTGTAATGTAAAGGGACCCAGAGGTGCAGGGTGCTGTGTAATGTAAAGGGGCCCAGAGGTGCAGGGTGCTGTGTAATGTAAAGGGGACCAGAGGTGCAAGGTGCTGTGTAATGCAAAAGGGGGCCAAGGGTGCTGTGTAATGTAAAGGGGCCCAGAGGTGCAGGGTGCTGTGTAATGTAAAGGGGCCCAGAGGTGCAGGGTGCTGTGTGATGTAAAGGGGTAAAAGGTGCTAGAACCCCACATCCCATCATTAACCGCCGCCGGTCCCCCCCCCCCCTCGGCTGCTCAGTCTAAAATGCCCTGGCCTATTTTTTGTTCCAGTCCGGGCCTGCCTAGATGGATTCTGCATCTGTCCCCCCGGTGCCTCTAACACTGAGAACCGAGCGATCAAACACCGCCGATCCCTCAATTCTCACGCTCCATGACCAGAGAGCCGCTGACTGTCAGTCAGCGGCTCTCTGCTCTGCCCCGTCCGTGGAGCGCTGAGATGTGGAGGAGGTGGGAATGGCCAGGTTGGAGTGGTCCCGGGCCTCCTGATTGGACAGAAGAGCTTTGAAAGGGCGATGGAGGGGACAAGGGGTGGGCAAGAGGAGCAGCTGCAAAAAGGGAAGAAGGGTGGGACTTTATATGAGGCATGCATCCAAGGAGATAACACAATATACATTAAATATGGAAGATACCTAATATAATGGAACTATGGGCATTATATAACAACAATTGTCAGTCAGTAATTTATCGGGATATAAAATATGACAATAATGATAATATTATAGCATAATAAGTTCATACTGTAAACATTATAAAGGACCAAATTCATTAAAGCGTGTCTCCATAGTAAATAGCTGTATCCCTAGTTAATTGGTACAATCCAATTGGAATATGAGGTATTTGATAGAAGTAATATACAAATATAAGCGAGGGGGCATCGATTGGCTCAACGCGTTTCGTGGCGACTGCCACTCTTCAGGAGCAGGTATGGGGTGGATGTCTAGAAGTATTAAAACACATACCGTATTTTTTGAAAATCAGGGCAAAAACGTGGGTGCGCGATATACGCCGATACCCGCTTTCCCGCGCCGAGTTTGAATACTGCGCCGGCATATACCGAGCGCAGTACACTCGTGTATAGTCGGGCAGTCTCGACTCCTCCTGCGCTCACGTCCTGGACGTACAGGACATGAGCGCGACAGTAGCCGAGCCTGCCCGAGTGTACTGCGCTCGGTATATGCCGGCGCAGTATTTAAACTCGGCGCGGGAAAGCGGGAAACGAGCGAGGAGGACGCCGCAGAAGGACGCCGGACCCGACGAAGGACACCCGAAGCCGCCGATGGACGCCGCGCAAGACACCAAAACTGTAAGTACAAAATCCTTTTTTCCACAGGAATTTCTGGCCAACTTTAGGGATGCGCGCTATACGCGGGAGCGTGCTATACCCCAATAAATACAGTAATTCATTTGTAGAAGAATAGAATGGCAGGTCTTCCTATAGGGAGAGGAGGGGGAAAGAACGATTTCCCAGAATTACTTACAGAAATGCCAATGAAACTGGGCACAGGCGTGGAGGGCTGCTGCCCTGGGTGCAGTGAAGCAAGGGGGGGCCAAGAATAAGAGCAAGGTTCTACACCCATTCTACAGCATTCTCCATCATATGGAGGAGGGGTGGTGCAATTCTGGTTCCTTGGACAACCCTGCTCTCGGTATTGATGCCAGTCCCTAGGGTCGCCATCAGGGGGGTACAGGCAGTACACCTGTAAGGGGTCCGGACGTCACCAGGGCCCCGGATGGCAACCCTGCTTTTTTTGTTTTGTTTTGTTTTTTTATAAATGTTTATTTTCTTATATTTTTTTTATTTTTTATTAACCAGTTACCAACCGCCCTATAGAAGATATACGTCTACAAGGCGGTTGCTTAACTCTGGGAGGACGTCCTCTCAGAATCGCGCTCCCGCACGCCCTCTGGCGGATCCATCCCTGCTCCGCCATCCCTGCCCCATACTGTGCAATACTACACACCTATACTGTGCAATACTCTGCAATACCCCACAATACTCTGCAATACCCCACAATACTCTGCAATACCCCACAATACTCTGCAATACCCCAAAATACCCTGCAATACCCCACAATACCCTGCAATACCCCACAATACCCTGCAACGTCGCCTGTGGGGATTTTTAAGTAGCGAAGTTTGGCGCCATTCCACGAGCGCGTGCAATTTTGAAGGGTGACATGTTGGGTATCTATTTACTCGGCGTAACTTCGTCTTTCACATTTATGCAAAAGAACGAAGAAAAAATACTAAATTTGCTAAATTTTATAACAGAAACAAAGAAAAAATCTTTTTTTTTTTTAAAGAATTTTCAGTCTTTTTTCTCTTATAGCGCAAAAAAATAAAAAACCCAACGGCGATTAAATACCAACAAAAGAAAGCTCTATTTGTGTGAAAAAAAAGGACGAAAATTTTATTTGGGTACAGTGTTGTATGACTGAGTAATTGTCATTCAAATTGTGAGAGCACCGAAAGCTGAAAACTGGTCTGGTTATTAAGGGGGTTTACGTGCCCAGTGATCAAGTGGTTAAAGGGCCCAGGGGTCCCGGATGGCAACCCCCCTTTTTTTGTAATTTTTTTTCATTTTTATATATATATATATTTTATTAAAGGGCCCAGAGGGCCACCCCTTTTTTTGTAATTTCTTTTTTTTTTTCATTTTTATATATATATATTTTATTAAAGGGCCCAGAGGTCCCCAGGGCCCCCGGGTGGCAACCCCCCTTTTTAAAAAAAAAATATAAAAATATATATATTTTTTTTATATATATATATATATTTTTTTATTAAAGCTACCCCCTTTTTTTATATATATATTTTCCTTTATTTCTTTTTGTTTAAGGCCCCCCCCCGCATCTCAATTTGCGGCAGCCCCCCCGCTTCTCAATTTCAGCCAGCACCCCCCCCCCCGGTTCTCTGCTCCAGGGGGCCCATGCCTGAAGCTGAGTAAGGGTCCCCGTAATTCCTGATGGCGGCCCCGCCAGCCCCCCAACAGATGCACACACTCAGGGAGCACAAGCTCCAAGTTGGTCTTTATACAGACTACGCGTTTTGATGATACCTTGAGACAAGTCAGTGCTTTTGAATTCTGACAGCCAGTTTGGGAGGTGGGTGCCAGGTGAAGTGTGGGTGCCAGGTGAAGTGTGGGTGCCAGGTGAAGTGTGGGTGCCAGGTGAAGTGTGGGTGCCAGGTGAAGTGTGGGTGCTATAAGCTGTGAACAGATGGAGAAGAAAGGAATGGCGCGGCGCAGAAGGCGCGATTATTACAACACAATCAGCTTTGTTCCTGCGATGAGTCTGGTGACACTTTGCTTAAAAGGCGTAAGACTGGAATCTTATCTCGCCGCTAAATTCTCCTCATTCCGCCATCTTATGAGGAAAGAAATAAGGGGAGAAGAGTCCAGTGACCCTTTAACTCCATTGCCAAGTTCACATTGTGGCACATTGGCCCAGATTCACAGAGATCGGCGTATCTCTGTGCGGCGGCGTAACGTATCTCATTTACGTTACGCCGCCGCAAGTTTTTCAGGCAAGTGCTTTATTCACAAAGCACTTGCGTGTAAAGTTGCGGCGGCGTAACGTAAATCACCCGGCGGAATTCAAATCCGGCGGGTAGGGGGCGTCCCCGCGCCGAACGAACTGCGCATGTGCCGTCCCCTAAAATATCCAAGCGTGCATTGCTCTAAATGACGTCGCAAGGACGTCATTGGTTTTGACGTGGACGTAAATGACGTCCAGCACCATTCACGGACGACTTACGTAAACAACGTAATTTTTTTAATTTTTGACGCGGGAACGATGGCCATACTTAACATTGACTGCGCCTCATAGACCCAGGGGCAACTTTACACCGGGAAAAGCCTAACGTAAACGTTTTAACTTTACTGCGTCGGCCGCGTGTACGTTTGGGAATTCGCCGTAAGTTTGCCGCGCGTACGTTCAGGGATTCGCGTATCTAGCTAATTTGCATACTCGATGGGGAAATCGACGGAAGCGCCACCTAGCTGGCAAAAAAAAAAAAATTGCAGTTAAGATCCGACGGCGTAAGAGACTTACGCCTGTCGGATCTAATGGATATCTATGCGTAACTGATTCTAAGAATCAGGCGCATAGATACGACGGCGCTAGGCAGAGATACGACGGCGTATCTGGAGATGCGCCGTCGTATCTCTTTTGTGAATCTGGGCCATTGTGTCTGCGAGGGCATCAGGCTCCATTCACACCTAGGCGTTTTTACGCCTGTAGCGCGACGCGCACAAACGCCAGAGGGAAGAAAAGTAATGAAAGGCAATGGGGAAGGTTCACATCTGAACGCCTAAACGCCTGTAGCCTGTAGCTCAAAAAAGTTCCGGACCCTTTTTTGTCGCTCCTAGCGCGCGATATGCGCGTATTTGAGCGTTTTTTTCTTACATTGAAGTCAATGTAAAACGCCTGATACGCGCGTATTGCGCGTAAACACGCGCTTGTACAAGCGTTTTGACGCCTGTGTTGCTGAAATCCCAGGAAGAGGAATAACAAATTCCTAGGAGAGCAACAAGTGATGTCAGGGATGATCATTTTTCTTATTGGCTAATATGGAAAAAGACAAAGTACAAAAACGTCGAACGCCACTGTGCGAAAACGCGCGCATACGCGCGCAAACGCGCATATACGCGCGACAAAAACGTTGGTAAAAATCGCCTGTAAAAACGCCTGTACGCCCTACGCCTAGGTGTGAATGGAGCCTTAATGGGGCATCTCCATGTAGCACTACCCCCTGAAGGAGCTGCTGGTTTGTTTTGGGTAGCACGTTACCTCGTGGCTCTTCCGCTGTCTGTATGGTGCACAGGGCCGCCATCAGGAATTATGGGGCCCCTTACACAGCTTCAGGCATGGGCCCCCTGGAGCAGAGAACCGGGGGGGGGGGAACGTGCTGCCGTGAATTGAGAAGCGGGGGGTCCCTTTAAAAAAATAAAAATAAAGAAAAATATATATAATTTATTTTTTTATAAAAAAAGGGGGTTGTCATCCGGGGCCCTGGGGATCTCCGGACCCCTAAAAAAAAATTGGCCTTTTAATAAAAAATAAATTAAAAAAATATATATATTTTTATAAAAAATAAATAAAAAAAGGGGGGGGGTTGCCATCTGGGGCCCTGGGGGCCTCCGGGCCCCTTACAGGTGTACTGCCTGTACCCCTCTGATGGCGGCCCTGATGGTGCATATAGCAGTAATGGAATGTCTTTTTCTGTGCTCTTTATTAAGGATGAGCCGAACACCCCCCTGTTCGGTTCACATCAGAACTTGCGAACACACCAAATGTTTGTGTGAACTTTAGAACCCCATTAAAGTCTATGGGACTCGAACATATGAAATCTAAAGTGTTATATTTAAAGGCTAATATGCAAGTTATTGTCCTAAAAAGTGTTTGGGGACCCGGGTCCTGTCCCAGGGGAGTGTTTGGGGACCCGGGTCCTGTCCCAGGGGAGTGTTTGGGGACCCGGGTCCTGTCCCAGGGGAGTGTTTGGGGACCCGGGTCCTGCCCCAGGGGAGTGTTTGGGGACCCGGGTCCTGCCCCAGGGGAGTGTTTGGGGACCCGGGTCCTGTCCCAGGGGGAGTGTTTGGGGACCCGGGTCCTGTCCCAGGGGAGTGTTTGGGGACCCGGGTCCTGCCCCAGGGGAGTGTTTGGGGACCCGGGTCCTGCCCCAGGGGAGTGTTTGGGGACCCGGGTCCTGCCCCAGGGGAGTGTTTGGGGACCCGGGTCCTGCCCCAGTGGGGTGTTTGGGGACCCGGGTCCTGTCCCAGGGGAGTGTTTGGGGACCCGGGTCCTGCCCCAGGGGACATGTATCAATGCAAAAAAAAGTTTTAAAAACTGACGTTTTTTCGGGAGCAGTGAATTTAATAATGCTAAAAGTGAAACAATAAAAGTGTAATATTACTTTAAATTTCGTACCTGGGGGGGGGGTGTAAAGTCAGCATGTGAAAAAGCGCATGTTTCCCGTACATAGAACTGTCCCTGCACAAAGTGTCATTTCTGAAAGGAAAAAAAGGCATTTAAAACCGGCTTTGCGGCTCTAATGAATTGTCGGCTCTGGCAATTCAGAGATGATTCATTCATACATTTTTTTTAAAAAAAGCCTGGGGGTCCCCCCAAATTCCATTAACAGGCCCTTCAGGTCTGGTGTGGATTTTAAGGGGAACTCCACCCCAAATTAAAAAAAAAAAATGTAGTGGAGTTCCCCCAAAAATCCACACCAGACCCGTTATCCGAGCACGTTAACCTGGCCGGCCGCAGAAAAGAGGGGGGGGACTGAGTGCCCCCCCCCCCCTCTCCTGAACCGCACCAGGCCACATGCCCTCAACATGGGGAGGATGTCCCCATGTTGATGGCCAAGGGCCTCATCCCCACAACCCTTGCCCGGTGGGTACATGTTTCCTGGCACAGGACCCGGGTCCCCAAACACTTTTTAGTACAATAAATTGCATATTAGCCTTTAAAATAAACACTTTAGATTTCTCCCATAGACTTTAACAGGGTGTTCCGCGACTTTTCGAATTTGCCACGAACACCCCTAATTGTTTGTTGTTCGCCGAACAGGCGAACAGGCAATGTTCGAGTCGAACATGAGTTCGACTCGAACTCGAAGCTCATCCCTACTTTTTATTGGTGAAGCAGAAGGAGAAGTAGCAGACTCAGGCGTAACAATAGGGAAACAGTCCTGCTTCCAACAATACTTTGTATCTTCGCCACTCCAGCCAGAGCGGGTATAGCGTACCTGGGCAGGCCCACTCTCACTGACCTGGCAGCCAGGGTATCGCTCGAACTTGAACTTTTTTTGGATCATTTAGTAGCATCAACACAGGAGATTGAATCCAGCAGAGAGGTTAGGACTGACAACCAAGAATAATAACTTAAAGAAAAATCTTGTAAGAGGGCCTTGCATGCAACACCATTGGAAGGCATCATGGATGTTAACCTTTCGAGACCAGAAAATGTCCCAAGGAATATGAAAATCATGCAGGAGAGCAAATTTGCAAGAAAATGTTTGCCCAGGGTCCAATCACTATTAACCACTTAAGGACCGGACCAATATGCTGCTAAATGACCCAAGGGGTTTTTACAATTCGGCACTGCGTCGCTTTAACAGACAATTGCGCGGTCGTGCGACGTGGCTCCCAAACAAAATTGGCGTCCTTTTTTCCCCACAAATAGAGCTTTCTTTTGGTGGTATTTGATCACCTCTGCGGTTTCTATTTTTTGCGCTATAAACAAAAATAGAGCGACAATTTTGAAAAAAATGCAATATTTTTTACTTTTTGCTACAATAAATATCCCCCAAAAACATATATACATTTTTTTGTTCCTCAGTTTAGGCCGATACGTATTCTTCTACCTATTTTTGGTAAAAAAAATCGCAATAAGCGTTTATCGATTGGTTTGCGCAAAATTTATAGCGTTTACAAAATAGGGGATAGTTTTATTTTTTTTTTTTTTTTTTACTACTAATTGCGGCGATCAGCGATTTTTTTCGTGACTGCGACATTATGGCGGACACTTCGGACAATTTTGACACATTTTTGGGACCATTGTCATTTTCACAGCAAAAAATGCATTTAAATTGCACTGATTACTGTGAAAATGCAGTTTTGGAGTTAACCACAGGGGGCGCTGAAGGAGTTAGGGTTCACCTAGTGTGTGTCTACAACTGTAGGGGGGTGTGGCTGTAGGTGTGACGTCATCGATCGTGTCTCCCTATAAAAGGGATCACTCGATCGATGCGCCGCCACAGTGAAGCACGGGGAAGCCGTGTTTACATACGCCTCTCCCCGTTCTTCAGCTCCGGGGAGCGATCGCGACGGAGCGGCTAGAAACGAATAGCCGCGCCCTCGTTCCGGATCGCTCCTGAAGCCACGGGAACCGCCGCATGTACCGGGGGGGGGGGGTCCCGATCGGACCCCCGACCCACGTCTAGGCAGGCACGTACAGGTACGCCAATGTGCCTGTCCGTGCCATTCTGCCAACGTATATGTACATGCGGCGGTCCGGAAGTGGTTAAAGACGGCCCTGTATCCGACCGCGATAGTGTCACCCCCCATCCATGTCAGCGCACGGATCGGTGCACCGGCACCGACCACATCATTTACAGGGGCCAGCTTGGGGGGCGCACCATGACCGTTTTACCACACCAGGTGGCACCAACCCTAGTGACGCCACTGTTGCCGAGGCAAGGTGTCCACCAAAGTACTAGGTGGGGCTCCTCCAAAAGGATAACCGATGGGAGGGGGGGACCCGTCCATAAAGCCATGTGTCCTCCCCACAAGACTTTCAGGGCAAGACTGAGGACCTTCACCCTACTAAATGGGAGGGGAGTGAAGTGCATACGGGCTGTGCAAAAAAAAAGTGCAAAATCTTCTTTAAAAAGAAAAAGTAATATAAATAAGTGCTTAGGGTGCCAACGTGCAAGGCAATGGTGCACCACCTGGCTGGTATGGAGATTCCTCCGGTCTCATCCAGCAAGTACCAGTGTTTACCCGCCTACAGCCGGCATCCTCTAATTGCTTTCTGTGGGCAGGTGCAGGCAGCAGCTGTGGCTCCCCAGTTGGGGCCCCCTTGTGGTGGTGTAATGGAGATCTTTGATCAATATAGAAAGCCTTACAAGAGAAGGTACATATCATTAGGATTATGAGCGCTTGCTGTTTCTCTATCTGGCTTTGATACACATCTGCAGAGTGACACATAACATTTGTAAATGAGATCCGCACAGCTGAGGGTAAGTCTGGGATCTGTGAATGGAGGAGGGGGGGGGGGGGTTCCGCTCCGTTTAATGGAATGCTTGTTGGAGCCCACAGACGGGGGGTGTCGCCGGAGTCAGGCTCCACTTCCTGCCACATTTATGGCACATTATTTTTTCTTTCACACAATGCATCCAAATACAATGAGCAGACATTGCTAAACAGATTTCCACTTTGCATATTTATGACGGATTTGTAAGATTTGCCTGGAGCGCTCACGTTACCGAATATCGTAGCCTTTGTCTCTCTGTCACTTTCCTCTTTCCCTTTGTGTTGTTTTTTTATCCTAAAGTTGGCTTAAAGTGGCTCAAAAGTCAAAATGTTTTTTTTTACCTTAAAGTGGTTGTAAACCCTCCATATCCCCAGTGACTGGCCTCAGGTGATCCACAGAGATGAAACAAATCCTCCTACATAAGTTGTACCTGTTTATCTGAAGCCCTTTCCACTCTGAATTTAAAGCCTAGAATTTGTAAAGCTTATCTGAGCTGTCAAAAAAAACCTAAAGTCACAGAGAGCTCTGAGAGCAGATTGGAGGGAAGGGATACACCGCACTTCACCTTCTCCTCCACAGAAGGTCTACAGAATGTTTATGGAGATGACACCATTGACAGGAGTCACCAATGACAAGACGTTGCTCATCAATGGCGTCCTCTCTGTAAACATTCTGCAGCCATCTTCATCAACAACTAACGGACACCCTGCACCCTCCTTCATAACGGACACCCTGCACCCTCCTTCATAACGGACATTCTGCACCCTCCTTCATCAACAACTCAATGACGGCACATCGCTTCTGCTTGGATTTCATTATTTACAGACTTGAGGTGATTGTAGCTGTATATGTGCAATTGTGACAGAGAAAATTGAGTACTGTCCGTGATTCTTTATTTATTATTTACAGATTAAGGAGAGGGAAAATAAGGAGAAGAATGAGGAGAAGGAGCAGGAAAATGGAGGAAGGAGCAGGAAAAAGGAAGAAAGAAGAGAAGGAGAAGGAGAAGGAGAAGGAGAAGGAGAAGGAAGAAGGAAGAAGGAGAAGGAGAAGGAGAAGGAAGAAGGAAGAAGGAAGAAGGAAGAAGGAAGAAGGAAGAAGGAAGAAGGAAGAAGGAAGAAGGAAGAAGGAAGAAGGAAGAAGGAAGAAGGAAGAAGGAAGAAGGAGGAAGGAGGAAGGAGGAAGGAGGAAGGAGGAAGAAGGAAGAAGGAAGAAGGAAGAAGGAAGAAGGAAGAAGAAAGAAGGAAGAAGGAAGAAGGAAGAAGGAAGAAGGAAGAAGAAGAAGGAAGAAGAAGGAAGAAGAAGAAGAAGAAGGAAGAAGAAGAAGAAGAAGAAGAAGAAGAAGAAGAAGAAGAAGAAGAAGAAGAAGAAGAAGAAGAAGAAGAAGAAGAAGAAGAAGAAGAAGAAGAAGAAGAAGAAGAAGAAGAAGAAGAAGAAGAAGAAGAAGAAGAAGAAGAAGAAGAAGAAGAAGAAGAAGAAGAAGAAGAAGAAGAAGAAGAAGAAGAAGAAGAAGAAGAAGAAGAAGAAGAAGAAGAAGAAGAAGAAGAAGAAGAAGAAGAAGAAGAAGAAGAAGAAGAAGAAGAAGAAGAAGAAGAAGAAGAAGAAGAAGAAGAAGAAGAAGAAGAAGAAGAAGAAGAAGAAGAAGAAGAAGAAGAAGAAGAAGAAGAAGAAGAAGAAGAAGAAGAAGAAGAAGAAGAAGAAGAAGAAGAAGAAGAAGAAGAAGAAGAAGAAGAAGAAGAAGAAGAAGAAGAAGAAGAAGAAGAAGAAGAAGAAGAAGAAGAAGAAGAAGAAGAAGAAGAAGAAGAAGAAGAAGAAGAAGAAGAAGAAGAAGAAGAAGAAGAAGAAGAAGAAGAAGAAGAAGAAGAAGAAGAAGAAGAAGAAGAAGAAGAAGAAGAAGAAGAAGAAGAAGAAGAAGAAGAAGAAGAAGAAGAAGAAGAAGAAGAAGAAGAAGAAGAAGAAGAAGAAGAAGAAGAAGAAGAAGAAGAAGAAGAAGAAGAAGAAGAAGAAGAAGAAGAAGAAGAAGAAGAAGAAGAAGAAGAAGAAGAAGAAGAAGAAGAAGAAGAAGAAGAAGAAGAAGAAGAAGAAGAAGAAGAAGAAGAAGAAGAAGAAGAAGAAGAAGAAGAAGAAGAAGAAGAAGAAGAAGAAGAAGAAGAAGAAGAAGAAGAAGAAGAAGAAGAAGAAGAAGAAGAAGAAGAAGAAGAAGAAGAAGAAGAAGAAGAAGAAGAAGAAGAAGAAGAAGAAGAAGAAGAAGAAGAAGAAGAAGAAGAAGAAGAAGAAGAAGAAGAAGAAGAAGAAGAAGAAGAAGAAGAAGAAGAAGAAGAAGAAGAAGAAGAAGAAGAAGAAGAAGAAGAAGAAGAAGAAGAAGAAGAAGAAGAAGAAGAAGAAGAAGAAGAAGAAGAAGAAGAAGAAGAAGAAGAAGAAGAAGAAGAAGAAGAAGAAGAAGAAGAAGAAGAAGAAGAAGAGAAGAAGAAGAAGAAGAAGAAGAAGAAGAAGAAGAAGAAGAAGAAGAAGAAGAAGAAGAAGAAGAAGAAGAAGAAGAAGAAGAAGAAGAAGAAGAAGAAGAAGAAGAAGAAGAAGAAGAAGAAGAAGAAGAAGAAGAAGAAGAAGAAGAAGAAGAAGAAGAAGAAGAAGAAGAAGAAGAAGAAGAAGAAGAAGAAGAAGAAGAAGAAGAAGAAGAAGAAGAAGAAGAAGAAGAAGAAGAAGAAGAAGAAGAAGAAGAAGAAGAAGAAGAAGAAGAAGAAGAAGAAGAAGGAGAAGATGGAGAAGGAGAAGAATGAGAAGATGGAGAAGGAGAAGGAAAAGAATGAGAAGATGGAGAAGGAGAAGGAGAAGAATGAGAAGATGGAGAAGAAGATGAAGAAGGAGAAGAAGAATATAGAGAAGGAGAATAAGGAGAAGCAGAATATGGAGAAGGAGAATAAGGAGAATAAGGAGAAGGAGGAGAAGATGAAGAAGAAGGAGACAAAGATGGAGAAGAAGATGAAGAAGGAGAAGAAGATGGAGACGGAGAAGAAGATGGAGAAGGAGAAGAAGAAGATGATGAAGGAGAAGAAGATGGAGAAGGAGAAGAAGATGGAGGAGAAGAAGATGGAGGAGGAGAAGAAGATGGAGGAGAAGAAGAAGATGGAGGAGAAGAAGAAGATGGAGGAGAAGAAGATGGAGGAGGAGAAGAAGATGGAGGAGAAGAAGAAGATGGAGGAGAAGAAGATGGAGGAGGAGAAGAAGATGGAGGAGGAGAAGAAGATGGAGGAGGAGAAATAGAAAAAAAAGATGGAAAATTAGAAAAAGGAGCAGGAGGAGAGGAAAAAATGAGGAAGAAGAACAAGATGAAGAAGAAGAAGCAGAAGGTGAGGAAAAATGCGGAAGAAAAAGAAGACGAAGAAGAAGGAGCAGAAGGAGAGGAAAAATGAGGAAGAAGAAGGAGCAGAAGGAGAAGAAACATGAGGAAGAAGAAGGATTGGAAAAATGAAGAAGAAGAAGAAGCAGGAGAGGAAAAATGAGGAAGAAGGAGAGGAAAAATTAAGAAGAAAAAGAAGATGAAGGAGAAGGAGAAGGAGAAGAAAAATGAGGAAGGAGAAGAAAAATGAGGAAGAAGAAGAAGGAAGAGGAGAAGAAGGAGAAGGAGGTGTTACTCTACCAACATGTGACATTTGAACGACTTATGTAAGTATATACGAAAAGTTATGTCCACTTTTGCATTACTTTTGGTACACTCCTCCTCATACATAAACTTCTATGGAAACCCTTTGAAGGCTGCACTATGTTTCCTAATATTGGTTGCTGTCGGGCATTTTGGGTGAGCGATCTTCAGCACTTGGCTACTTGGCATCCTTTCCTTGTGTAATACAAAGTAATACAAAGCTGAACACCCCCCCCCCGCCCTAGTCTCACCCCTCCTGGTGCATTGAGTGGAAAACATTGTACGCGTTTCTACAAAAGAACACAAAAGGAACTCTCATCGCCAAGGTAACTTCAGAGTTAAATGATTCATATGGTGCAAAACGACCTTGAGATCTATAATATCCCCTGTCTGTGTATATAGAGTATATATATATAGAGTATATTTATCATGCAGGTGAAAATAGAATCAGTTTGCGGCCCCGGAGCTCCTCTGTATTGTTCCCGTCTCTGTCTTGGAATATCTTTTATACCAGCAAGTGGCAGGTGCCGCCCTTCATCACTCTTGGCTCATAGCCATGTTCATGGTGGTCTTTATCATAGGAAGCCCCTTATACAGGAGACGTGAGGACAAGGTCAAGTCCCGCAATGTCAAGGCGGGCGCGCCGCAAGCGAAGGGGTTACAGTGCCGATTTGGATTCGGCTGCCTTCCTGCCCTATGACTGCCAATGAGAGACAGTATCGGCACAGCATATGTTTTATGGGTACAGAACACTCCGAGATGTTTCTTCAAGTGATTTTTCGGGAATAAGGATTGCCATTAGGAAATGAGTTCCATCCCTTCCCATCTGGCCCCCCTGGTGGAACTTTTAAATGTTTGTTTATGTGTACGGATGGAATGTGGAAATGTACTACAGCAAGGCGGCGAGGTTCCGGCACAATGCAGATCTTTTTATTTTATTTTATTTAGAAATCCAAGATTTTGGTGTCATTCGTACCTAAATCGGAACTCCCCATGGCAGAGGGTCTACATCCACATCACAAGGGTTTGATGGTCATTGAGGTCAAGGGGGGGCTGCACAGACCCTGATCCTCTTCCCTTCCAGCCTGCAAGGGCTTGTTCCCATGAGTGGGGCCAGGGGGGGATTAAAACGAAGTGGTTGAGCTGCAGTTTTACTGCCCGCATGAACACTGACATGCCCCGGAGCGGGGCTGTACACGTGCCGCGGCCTAGAGGCCGTGCTTCATAGGTATGGCGGAGATTAGAAAGTATATCACCTTTGGCAACAAAACACAAAACACAAAAAACCGCCAAGGGGTTTGAATACTTTTGCAAGGCACTGTATGCATTTTTTTTAGTGCATTTTGCATTTTTCAGGAACACACTACAGTCCATATACAGTGGCGCAAAAAGGTATTATGGGCCAGATTCACCAAAGAGATACGACATTGTATCTCCTGATACGCCGTCGTATCTCTGTGTTAGGGCCGTCCTAACTGAATCAGTTACACATAGATAGCCCTAAGATCCGACAGGTGTAATTGAATTACACTGTCGGATCTTAAGGATGCAATTCTAGGCCGGCCTCTAGGTGGCGAGGCCATTGCGGCCGGCGTAGAATATGCAAATGAATACTTACGGCGATCCCCGGACGTCCGAACGGCCCGTCGATCTAACTGTACGTCGTTTCCATCGAGTTGCGTCGCGTAAAATTAGGGCTGAGCCCTAGTTGTCCTAAGCCATGTTAAGTATGGCCGTCGTTCCCGCGACAAAATTTAAAAATCAACGTCGTGTGCGTAAGACGTCCGTGAATGGCGCTGGACGCCATTTACGTTAACGTCTAAGCAAATGACGTCGGTGCGACGTCATTTAGTGCAATGCAAGTCGGGTACATTACCCGACGGAGCATGCGCAGTACGCTCGGCGCTGGAACGCGACTAATTTAAATGGTGCCCGCCCCATTCGAATTGGGCGGGCTTACGCCGAGCGCTTTTACGATACACCACCGCAAGTTTACAGGTAAGTGTTCTTTTGGCGGTATTTGATCACCTCTGCGGTTTTTTTTTTGCGCTATAAACAAAAAATATTTTTGAACATTTTGAAAAAATAAAAAACCCACAACAGCCCGGATTCACAAAGCACTTACGCCGACGTATCTCGAGATACGCCGACGTAAGTACAAATGTGCGCCGTCGTATCTATGCGCAGAACCAAAAACCAAGATACGCCTAAAAAAAAGGCTTCTCCTGACCGACGTAACTTTCCTACGCCGGCGTATCGTGGGCGCATAGTTACGCTGGCGCTCCCATTGATTTTCGATTCAAATATGCAAATGAGTGAAATATGGCGATTCACGAACGTACTTGCGCCCGGCGCATAATATACGCGGTTTGCGTAAGTCGTACGTCCGGCGTAAAGTTATTCCCCATATAGGAGGCGCAACTCATGCAAAGGTATGGACCAGGAAACACAGCCGTCATATTTTACATAGTTTACGTAGTTCGTGAATAGGACTGGGCGTAGGTTACGTTCACGTCGTAGGCAGTGATTCGACGTATCTTAGGCAGTTGTTTTGACGTGATTCTGAGCATGCGCACTGGGATGCGTCCACGGAACGGCGCATGCACTGTACGTTATTCGTAGCTTTTTGACGCTCAATCCATGTGCCTGTGCCTCACTGTGCCCATGCCTTACTGTGTCCATGCCTCATTGTCCCCATACCTCACTGTGCCCATGCCTCACTGTGTCCATGCCTCACTGTGCCTCACTGTGTCCATGCCTCACTGTGCCTCACTGTGTCCATGCCTCACTGTGCACATACCTCACTGTGCACATATCTCACTGTGCCCGTGCCTCATTGTGCCCATACCACACTGTGTCCATGCCTCACTGTGCCCATGCCTCACTGTGCCTCACTGTGTTCATGCCTCACTGTGCACATACCTCACTGTGCACATATCTCACTGTGCCCATGCCTCATTGTGCCCATACCTCACTGTGTCCATGCCTCACTGTGCCCATGCCTCACTGTGTTCATGCCTCACTGTGCACATACCTCACTGTGCACATATCTCACTGTGCCCATGCCTCATTGTGCCCATACCTCACTGTGTCCATGCCTCACTGTGCCCATGACTAGATTTACGTTTAACATGGGAGTCTATGGAAGGGGTGCCCGGCTTTGAAAAATCGGTGCTCCCCGGCCGTAGGTCCCCCAGACAACACACTTTGCACACTTGTGGAGGAAGAGTGGGGCTACATGTGTGCCAAGTTTGGGGATCATGGCCAGATCAGGCGCCAAAAGGTGACTCGAGTATAAAAGCCGAGGGGGGCATTTTCAGCACCAAAAAATGTGCCGAAAAACTCGGCTTCTACTCGAGTATATACGGTAAGTAACGACATTGACAAAGTCTTTGCTGCTAAATGATATGAGATGAGCAAAGTGGCCACTAAAAGTTCCGCCTGCCCACCAGCATGCAGGAAAAAGGAACGGGATAATAAAATCCTGAAGACGTTATATTAGTGAATGGATGTCTCTGAAAAGTGCCTGACCATGAATATTACTAAAAGCACTTTATACAGAAAGAAAATAAATCAAAAGTACCTTTCCTTTCTTTAGGCCCCTTATCTTCCAATCCAATCCATTCACAGGTTGTCAGTCAAAAAAAGCGTTACTATGACAACCACCCCGAGCAAGGACAACAAAATAGAAAATCCGCAGAAATAAAAGTAATGAAGATAAAAAAAAATAAAAAATACAAACCCCAAAATCCAACGAGCGATTTCCTGAGGAAAGCGGAGAACGGGTCAGGTAAGGACCATTTACATGGAAAGCTACGGAATATCCGGAAGAAACAGAACCAAAGCGAAGACCCTCCCACACACAGCTTCATCTGAAGACCCTCCCACACACAGCTTCATCCGAAGACCCTCCCACACACAGCTTCATCCGAAGACCCTCCCACACACGGCTTCATCCGAAGACCCTCCCACACACAGCTTCATCTGAAGACCCTCCCACACACAGCTTCATCTGAAGACCCTCCCACACACAGCTTCATCCGAAGACCCTCCCACACACAGCTTCATCTGAAGACCCTCCCACACACGGCTTCATCCGAAGACCCTCCCACACACAGCTTCATCCGAAGACCCTCCCACACACAGCTTCATCTGAAGACCCTCCCACACACAGCTTCATCTGAAGACCCTCCCACACACAGCTTCATCCGAAGACCCTCCCACACACAGCTTCATCCGAAGACCCTCCCACACACAGCTTCATCCGAAGACCCTCCCACACACAGCTTCATCTGAAGACCCTCCCACACACAGCTTCATCTGAAGACCCTCCAATACAAAGCTTCATCTGAAGACCCTCCCACACACAGCTTCATCCGAAGACCATCCCACACACAGCTTCATCTGAAGACTCTCCCACACACAGCTTCATCTGAAGACCCCCCCCCCACACACAGCTTCATCTGAAGACCCTCCCACACACAGCTTCATCTGAAGACCCTCCCACACACAGCTTCATCCGAAGACCCTCCCACACACAGCTTCATCTGAAGACCCTCCCACACACAGCTTCATCTCAAGACCCTCCCACACACAGCTTCATCTGAAGACCCTCCCACACACAGCTTCATCTGAAGACCCTCCCACACACAGCTTCATCTGAAGACCCTCCCACACACAGCTTCATCCGAAGACCCTCCCACACACAGCTTCATCTGAAGACCCCCCCCCCACACACAGCTTCATCTGAAGACCCTCCCACACACAGCTTCATCTGAAGACCCTCCCACACACAGCTTCATCCGAAGACCCTCCCACACACAGCTTCACCCGAAGACCCTCCCACACACAGCTTCATCTGAAGACCCTCCCACACACAGCTTCATCTGAAGACCCTCCCACACACAGCTTCATCTGAAGACCCTCCCACACACAGCTTCATCTGAAGACCCTCCCACACACAGCTTCATCCGAAGACCCTCCCACACACAGCTTCATCTGAAGACCCCCCACACACAGCTTCATCTGAAGACCCTCCCACACACAGCTTCATCTGAAGACCCTCCCACACACAGCTTCATCTGAAGACCCTCCCACACACAGCTTCATCCGAAGACCCTCCCACACACAGCTTCATCTGAAGACCCTCCCACACACAGCTTCACCCGAAGACCCTCCCACACACAGCTTCATCTGAAGACCCTCCCACACACAGCTTCATCTGAAGACCCTCCCACAGACAGCTTCATCTGAAGACCCTCCCACACACAGCTTCATCTGAAGACCCTCCCACACACAGATATGTTTTATGTAAATGAGGTACTCATATTAAAAAAAAAATTGCAACTAATTAACCACTTCTGGCCAAAAACCAGAGCCCTTTTTGCGATTCGGCACTGCATCGATTTAACTGACAATTGCGCGGTCGTGCGATGTTCTATCCAAATAAAATTGATGTAATTTTTTCCTCACAAATAGAGCTTTCTTTTGGTGGCTTTGTCTGGACACTACATACCATTACGAACGGTAGTTTTACCAGAACGAGCACTCCCGTTTCATAACTTGCTTCTGAGCATGCGCGGGTTTTTCACGTCGTTAAAGGCCCACACACCATCATTTTTTACAACCCGAAAAACGGCAACGTTAAAAACGTCGTAAAAAAATAGAGCATGTTCGGAAAAAAAATTGCCCATTTTTTAGAACCCGAAAAATGCTCTGAAGCCCACACACCATCGTTTTTAATGACATAAAAAAAAACGTCATTTTTTTAGAACCCGAGAAACGGTCGTGTGTACGCGGCATGACAGTGATACCGTTGTGGAATTCATAAATGGACTGGACAAGTCATTGGAATATATTGGTGATCAATACCACTTTCAAAGCCGATTTGTATGATATCTATAATGAGATGATTGATCCCCATTGCTTAAATCACATCGTTTGCAGGAATTGGGAGTGGGAAAAAAAATCCGGGGGGCCAATTATATTTCAATCTATAGAACCAGAGAACTGAAATCAAATCCAATGTTCCAATTCATTTACCTAATAGGACCAGATCATCGCACCTCCCGCTACGCAGCGATCGCCTTCATTTCATTTAGTCGGCAGCTTTACAGCTTTAGGGAGATTAGGAAGTGACCTTTGTCCCCTGGGGTGGGGGGGGGGGGCATTAACAAGAAAGCTGTTTAACTTAAGCCCCCGGACCATTATGCAGGTTAAGGACCTGGCCCCTTTTTGCGATTCGGCACTGCGTCGCTTTAACTGACAATTGCGCGGTCGTGCGACGTGGCTCCCAAACAAAATCGGCGTCCTTTTCTCCCCACAAATAGAGATTTATTTTGGTGGTATTTGATCACCTCTGCGGTTTTTATTTTTTGCGCTATAAACAAAAATAGAGCGGAAATTTTGAAAAAAAATCAATATTTTTTTACTTTTTGCTATAATAAATATCCCCCAAAAATATATAAAAAACTTTTTCCCCTCAGTTTAGAGCGATACGTATTCTTCTACATATTATTGGTAAAAAAAAAAAACACAATAAGCGTTTATCGATTGGTTTGCGCAAAAAGTATAGCGTCTACAAAATAGGGGATGCTCATGTAATGTATCGACTTATGTAGCGTTCCCAGCCGATGTAGAATTTCAGCCCACGGCACAGTATAATGTTGGGGAGGCCATGGCCCCCTCTGGCCCCACCCTAGTGACGCCACTGACATAAGGTCCCAGCCTATGTGGTGTCTTAGTCCATGGAGCCCATAAAGTGTCCTTGCCCATGTAATGTACCAACCCATGTAGCGTTCGTCCATGAAGTGTATCATGCAGTACATCAGCCCATGAAAAGTCTTGGGTTATATAGACAGGGCCGTCTTTAATATTGATTGGACCCTGGGCAAACATTTTTCTTGGGCCCTCAACTATTTTCAGGCAGCGTGGGCCCAAGGGGCAGCTGCTTTAGGCCCCTAAACAATGACTGGGCCCGGGGCAGCTTCCCCTTTTGCCCTGTGTTAAAGACAACCCTGCATATAGGGCAGAATGTATCAAAATTGGAGCAGATGGAATCTGGAGCTGCTGTGTGAATCAGTCTCTGTATTCAGTTTGTTCAGTTCCAAATGAAAGCTAAATGCTGATTGGCTGCCACATCCACAGCTGCTCCAGACTCTGTCTGCTCCAGTTTTGATAACCCCCCTCCCCCATCATGATTATACCCCATGCAGTGTCTCAGCTCATGTCTTGTCTATTCTTCAAATGTAACGATTTTGCTACATTTTCTTCTTTCTTTTTTTTATCACATTTACAGAAAAGATTTACATTGTATATATTGTGTAAAGGATGTTTTCTTTCTGCTCTCCTCTCTCCTCTTCGCTCTCCTCTCCTCTCCTCTCTGCTCTCCTCCCCTTTCTCCTCTCCTCTCTGCTCTCGTCTCCTCCCTGCTCTCCCCTCCGCTCTCCTCTTCGCTCTCCTCCCCGCTCTCCTCTCCCCTCTCTCCTCCCCGCTCTCCTCCCGCTCTCCTTTCTCCTCCCCGCTCTCCTCCCGCTCTCCTTTCTCCTCCCCGCTCTCCTCTCTCCTCCCCGCTCTCCCCCCCACTCTCCTCCCCGCTCTCCTCTATCCTCCCCTCTCTCCTCCCCTCTCTCCTCCCCGCTCTCCTCTCCGCTATGCTCTCCTCTCTTCGCTCTCCTCTCTCCTCTTTGCTCTCCTCTCTTCGCTCTGCTCTCCTCTCTGCTCTCCTCTATCCTCTTCGCTCTTCTCTCTGCTCTCCTCTCTTCTCTCTGCTCTCCTCTCTTCGCTCTCCTCTCTGCTCTCCTCTCTCTTCTCCACTGTACTCTATCCTCTCCTCTTCGCTCTTATCTCTGCTCTCCTCTCTCCTCTTCGCTCTCCTCTCTGCTCTCCTTTCTGATCTCCTCTCTGCTCTCCTCTCTCCTCCCCGCTCTCCTCTATCCTCTTTTCTCTGCTCTCCTCTCTCCTCCCCGCTCTCCTCTCCGCTATGCTCTCCTCTCTTCGCTCTCCTCTTTCCTCTCTCCTCCTCGCTCTCCTCTATCCTCTCCTCTCCTCTCTCCTCTTCGCTCTCCTCTCTGCTCTCCTCTCCTCTCTGCTCTCCTCTCCCCTCTTCTGCTCTCCTCCCTGCTCTCCTCCCCGCTCGCCTCCCCGCTCTCCTCTCTGCTCTCCTCTCCTCCCCGCTCTCCTCTCCTCTCTCCTCTTCGCTCTCCTTTCTGCTCTCCTCCCCGCTCTCCTCTCCTCTCTCCTCTTCGCTCTCCTTTCTGCTCTCCTCTCCGCTCTCCTCCCCGCTCTCCTCTCCGCTCTCCTCCCCGCTCTCCTCTCCTCTCTTCGCTCTCCTCTCTGCTCTCCTCTCCTTTCTCCTCCCCGCTCTCCTCTCCTCTCTTCTCTCCTCTCCTCTCTCCTTTCTCTCCTCTCTGCTCTCCTCTTCTCTCTCCTCCTCGCTCTCCTCTCCTCCTCACTCTCCTCTTCGCTCTCCTCTCTGCTCTCCTCTCTCCTCCCCCGCTCGCCTCTCCTCTTCGCTCTCCTCTCCGCTCTCCTCCCTCCTCTATACAGTCACTACAGAAAATACAATTTCCTGCAAGTCTTCTCCTGCAGGGAATCACAGAGCGGATTTTTCTTCCTCCTCCTCTAGCGGAGACGAGTACATTCCTGACAGCACATCAAATCCCGCCGCCGCTTTGTAAAGTCAGGGATAGAAAACGTTTTGCTGTTTGCTGTCAGACGGTACAAAGTGCCGAGTCAGTCAAACCCGAACCTCCGGGGATCTTCTCCACCTATGGATTTTTACTGCCGCCGGTGCAGTCCACCCCCCCCCCCTCTCCAGCCTTCTGGCAGATAGATGGCCCCCGTCCGTACGGACGCATAAATGGCCGCCCCGGACTGTCATTACTGCCGCCGGGGCAGTCCACCCCTCCCCCCCTCTCCAGCCTTCTGGCAGATAGATGGCCCCCGTCCGTACGGACGCATAAATGGCCGCCCCGGACTGTCATTACTGCCGCCGGGGCAGTCCACCCCTCCCCCCCTCTCCAGCCTTCTGGCAGATAGATGGCCCCCGTCCGTACGGACGCATAAATGGCCGCCCCGGACTGTCATTACTGCCGCCGGGGCAGTCCACCCCTCCCCCCCTCTCCAGCCTTCTGGCAGATAGATGGCCCCCGTCCATACGGACGCATAAATGGCCGCCCCGGACTGTCATTACTGCCGCCGGGGCAGTCCACCCCTCCCCCCCCTCCAGCCTTCTGGCAGATAGATGGCCCCCGTCCATACGGACGCATAAATGGCCGCCCCGGACTGTCATTACTGCCGCCGGGGCAGTCCACCCCTCCCCCCCCTCCAGCCTTCTGGCAGATAGATGGCCCCCGTCCATACGGACGCATAAATGGCCGCCCCGGACTGTCATTACTGCAGCCGGGGCAGTCCACCCCTCCCCCCCCTCTCCAGCCTTCTGGCAGATAGATGGCCCCCGTCCATACGGACGCATAAATGGCCGCCCCGGACTGTCATTACTGCAGCAGGTGCGCGCCTCTGATTTGGAGCGTTTAAAACCCACCTGCAGCTCAGAAAATATGAATAAATGGCGCGCGGCAAAAAAAAAAAAAAAAAAGGCTGCGGGCCCTTCAAGCATCGGCTTCCGCTGAGCGAATGTATAATAACTACGGTGCGATCCGCGCCGCGCCCGCTGATACACTCAAAAGCCAGTCAGGCGCAATTTTCCAAGTCTTCTCTCGCTGTTCCTTTTTAAGGAGGCAGCTGTGACTCCGGCTCTTTCTTTTCTCTCTAAAAAAAAAAAATAGAGAAAAAATAAATAAAAAATCTGAGAAAGAGAACGCAGGAAATAATCAAATCGCAGAGCGAAATGTCAACGCGGCGGCAGCGCCACTTGAGCTTCAAGCTATTCCCATCACAAACATCTTGGCAATGTTATTTCTCAAAGAGGGTCCTGTTCAAATGGAAACAAGCCGCAACCGTGTTCCTGCGCCTGTAAACAGGAAGATAAAAGGCCGCATCCAAGCGCCGGCGAAAATTGGGTTTTTAGAAAACCTGCGGAGGGGGAGGGAGAGAGACGGCGCGGCGGCGGCGGCGGGAGGCAGATTGCTAGGTGCAAAATTGCTGGCCAAAGCATTCATTTAGCCGGGCGCGCTTCTGCTCTCATCTGCTGGCGATCTTCTATTTTCTTTGTACAAGCGCAAAAAAAAAAAAAGGGAAAGAAAATGGCAGAAATCGCAGGACTGGGAACTGAACCTCCGATGCAATTCTCCCAACGCACACGGCTCGGCGCAACCAGCCGGATTTGGAATTGGGTGCTGAAATGGCCATCGGCTGGAGCCTAATGGAATCGTAAAGAGGAAATGTCACCAACACACCAGGATCTCTTTTTGCGATTCGGCGCTGCATCGCTTTAACTGACAATTGCGCGGTCGTGCGACGTGGTTTTCCAAACAAAATTGGCGTCCTTTTTTCCCACAAATAGAACTTTCTTTTGGTGGTATTTGATCACCTCTGCGGTTTTTATTTTTTGCGCTATAAACAAAAATAGAGCGACAATTTAAAAAAAAAAAAAACAATGGCCCAGATTCAGGTAGCAATTGCGCCTGCGTAACCATAGTTACGCAGCGCAATTGCTGACTTGCGCCGGCGTAACGAGTTCTCCTGATTCAGAGAACTCGTTACGCCGACTGCAGCCTAAAATCTGCGTGGCATAAGGCTCTTATGCCACACAGATTTTAGGCTGCATTCTTGCGATGACCGCTAGGGGGCGCTTCCATTGTGCTCAGTGTATAGTATGCAAATTGCATACTAACACCGATTCACAACGTTGCGAGAGCCCTGCGTACGCAAATTACGTAGTTTGTGTACGTCGGGTTTCGCGTAAGGTTACACATCCTAATAGCAGGCGCAGCCAATGCTACAGGATACCCAGCATTCCCGCGTTGCGACGTTCGAATTTTACGCCGTTTGCGTAAGTGAATCGTGAATGGCGCTGGACGCCATTCACGTTCACTTTGAAGCAAATGATGTCCTTGCGACGTCATTTGCCGCAATGCACGTCGGGAAAGTTTCCCGACGGAGCATGCGCTGTACGCTCGGCGCGGGAGCGCGCCTAATTTAAATGATTCCCGCCCCCGGCGGGATCATTTACATTGCGCGCGCTTACGCCGGGCAATTTTGCCGGCGCGTCCTCGCAATTTACGGAGCTACTGCTCCGTGAATCGAGGGCAGCGCAAATTATTTGCGGGGGCGCAGGGCAAAATCGTTGCCCTGCGCCTCCGCAAATAGAGCGCAAGTCGTACCTGAATCCGGGCCAATATTTTTTACTTGTTGCTATAATAAATATCCCCAAAAAAATATATAAAAAAACATATTTTTTCCTCAGTTTAGGCCGATGAAAACAAAACCGATGAAAACGGACTGAAGTTCAGTTTTATCGGTCCAAACCAACCGTGTGTGGGCCCCATCCGTCTGTTATCCTTCGGTCGCAAAATTTAGAACTTGCTTTAAAATTGAACCGATGGACGCCTAACCGATCGGTCGAAACCGATGGTTAGTACGCAAAAGCATCGGTTCCAAACCCGGGCATGCTCAGAATCAAGTCGACACATGCTTGGAAGCATTGAACTTAATTTTTCTCTGCACGTCGTTGTGTTTTACGTCACCGAGCGTTGGACTCGATCGTTTTTTGAACTGATGGTGTGTAGGCACATCAGACCATCAGTCTGCTTCATCGGTTAACCGATGAAACTGAACTTCAGTCCGTTTTCATCAGTTTGGACTGATCGTGTGTACAGGGCCTCAGGGGAGCATCTCTGTGTTTGAGTCGTAGCCATAGAAACATGTGTAAAGGGGAGGAGTTAGTAAGATGACCACGCCCATGTTGGAGTGCCAGCAATATTTCTGCACCCAGGCGTCTGTGACCCTAGGATCGGCCCTGCAGGGAGAGGAGGTGAACGCTGAAAGGAGGCAGAGGAGGTGAACGCTACAGGGAGGGGGAGACAGAGGTGCGGAAGGGGTCTGTGGTCAGCTGTCACTGAAGCCGGCCCACCGGGAAACTCCCTGTAATCCAGATGGCCAGTCCATCCCTGGTGCCGGCCCATGCACCTTTCCCTTCATTATCGGCTCTTTTACATAATGATAGATATATTTTCAGGTCTTTTAATCGCCTTTTTTTCTAACACAAATCAAACATTTAAGTATAAATGATTGAAGGCGGCGGGCGGTTCCACTCGTTGTGTTTAGGATTTAACTTAGGAAATTTGCATATCCGTCTAGCCCCTATAAGTCAGAAAACTTTCGCCTACTTCCAAGCTTGCTTGGAAATTCAGCGCTAGAGGTCTAGATTACTTCTTATCCATCATCGGCAGTGATCCATATATTTGGCGGTATGATAGAACTCTTTATTTATGTATGTATTCCGAAGCTGGGAGGCAGAATAAATCTCAGCAACAGGATGTGTTCATTAGAATCCCCCATAGGGAAGCTTTAGTAATAAAGCTCAACCATTTATATTGCCTTCATGAGGATTGGCCCTGGGGCGTGAATATATAGAAGTGCTTGGGAGGGGCCAGGCAATGCGCAATGTCTGTACAACGATTTTTTTTTTAATAGATTAACATGCAAGTCTTGAAAAATAGAAGCCATTAAAATTAGACTGCAAGCTCCTGTGGGCAGTGATTCCCCTTTGGTCATATACTTGACTGCATTCATAACATAAGAGACGGCACTAGAATGATTATTCTTGTAGTGGGAAGCCCCCCGTTCCAGGTTTACAATACAAAATGAATGTCCCTTTCAAAGTCGGTTCTGTACGGCTCCCAGCTTAATCGTTCTGTGGACCTGGAAGGCAAGAATAATTGTCACCGGCTGAGGAACATACTGAAGATGTGTTTTGTTAACTGAATATATATGTTGGCGGAATGGAATCACACTTCTCAAGCTTTGCACAGTGGTAATATGGAGCCCCTAAAGAAACTGCTCTGCCTGGAACACATGGACCATGAGATGGACATTGTGATGGGTCTCTTAGGTAGGACATTGTGATGGACCTCTTAGGTAGGACATTGTTATGAACCTCTTAGGTAGGACATTGTGATGGACCTCTTAGGTAGGACATTGTGATGGACCTCTTGGGTAGCACATTGTGATGGATCTCTTAGGTAGGACATTGTGATGGACCTCTTAGGTGGGACATTGTGATGGACCTCTTAGGTGGGACATTGTGATGGACCTCTTAGGTGGGACATTGTGATGGACCTCTTAGGTGGGACATTGTGATGGGTCTCTTAGGTGGGACATTGTGATGGATCTCTTAGGTGGGACATTGTGATGGACCTCTTAGGTGGGACATTGTGATGGATCTCTTAGGTGGGACATTGTGATGGACCTCTTAGGTGGGACATTGTGATGGACCTCTTAGGTGGGACATTGTGATGGACCTCTTAGGTGGGACATTGTGATGGACCTCTTAGGTGGGACATTGTGATGGACCTCTTAGGTGGGACATTGTGATGGACCTCTTAGGTGGGACATTGTGATGGGTCTCTTAGGTGGGACATTGTGATGGACCTCTTAGGTGGGACATTGTGATGGATCTCTTAGGTAGGACATTGTGATGGATCTCTTAGGTAGGATATTGTGATGGATCTCTTAGGTAGGACATTGTGATGGATCTCTTAGGTAGGACATTGTGATGGGTCTCTTAGGTAGGACACTGTGATGGACCTCTTAGGTAGGATATTGTGATGAATCTCTTAGGTGGGACATTGTGATGAATCTCTTAAGCCCCGTACACACGATCGGAATTTCTGATGGAAAAAGTCAGACAGATTTTTCAATCGGAATTTCCGACCGTGTGTATGCCCCATCGCAGAAATTCCATCGGAAATTCCGATGAATTCCATCAGAGTTTAAATATAGAACATGTTCTATTTTACTTTGATGGATTTCCGTCAGAATTCCGATGTGCTTTTGGCCGGGCAAAAGCCTGATCACGTGTACAAGGCATTAGGTAGGACATTGTGATGGGTCTCTTAAGTAAGACATTGTGATGGACCTCTTAGGTGGGACATTGTGATGGATCTCTTAGGTAGGACATTGTGATGGACCTCTTAGGTAGGACATTGTGATGGATCTCTTATGTAGGACATTGTGATGGGTCTCTTAGGTAGGACATTGTGATGGATCTCTTATGTAGGACATTGTGATGGGTCTCTTAGGTAGGACATTGTGATGGATCTCTTAGGTAGGACATTGTGATGGGTCTCTTAGGTAGGACATTGTGATGGCTCTCTTAGGTAGGACATTGTGATGGGTCTCTTAGGTAGGACATTGTGATGAGTCTCTTAGGTAGGACATTGTGATGGCTCTCTTAGGTAGGACATTGTGATGGACCTCTTAAGCCCCATACACACGATCGGAATTTCCGATGGAAAAAGTCTGACTGACTTTTTCCATCGGAAATTCAGACCGTGTGTATGCCCCATTGGAGAAATTCCATCGGAAATTTCCGATGAATTCCATCGGAGTTTAAATATAGAACATGTTCTATTTTACTCCGTCGGAATTCCGATGTGCTTTTGGCCGGGGAAAAAGCCTTATCGTGTGTACAGAGCATTATATAGGACATTGTGATGGACCTCTTAGGTAGGACATTGTGATGGACCTCTTAGGTAGGACATTGTGATGACTCTCTTAGGTAGGACATTGTGATGACTCTCTTAGGTAGGACATTGTGATGGGTCTCTTAGGTAGGACATTGTGATGGGTCTCTTAGGTAGGACATTGTAATGGGTCTCTTAGGTAGGTCATTGTGATGGATCTCTTATGTAGGACATTGTGATGGACCTCTTAGGTAGGACATTGTGATAGGTCTCTTAGGTAGGACATTGTGATGGACCTCTTAAGTAGGACATTGTGATTGACCACTTAGGTAGGACATTGTGATGGACCTCTTAGGTGGGACATTGTGATGGACCTCTTAGGTAGGACATTGTGATGGATCTCTTAGTTAGGACATTGAGATGGGTCTCTTAGGTAGGACATTGTGATGGATCTCTTAGGTAGGACATTGTGATGGATCTCTTAGGTAGGACATTGTGATGGATCTCTTAGGTAGGACATTGAGATGGGTCTCTTAGGTAGGACATTGTGATGGGTCTCTTAGGTGGGACATTGTGATGGGTCTCTTAGGTGGGACATTGTGATGGATCTCTTAGGTAGGACATTGTGATGGATCTCTTAGGTAGGACATTGTGAAGGATCTCTTATGCCGCCTACACACCATCGTTTTCTGCGATGGAAAAAAACGTCATTTTCAAAAACGTCAATTTAATTGACCGTGTGTGGGCAAAAACGTCGTTTTATGTCTTCTAAAAAACGACAGAAAAAAATTGAAGCATGCTTCAATTTTATGTGTCGTTTTTGGCCGACGTCGTTTTCTGTGTTCTAAACATTGACCGTGTGTACGTAAAAACGTCGATTTAAGCCCGCGCATGCTCAGAAGCAAGTTAGGAGACGGCAGCGCTCATTCATGTAAAACGACTGTTCAGAATGGAATCAGCACATTCGTTAAGGTGTTTTTCAGCTTATAGACAAGAAAACGAAATTTAAAGCACAGTCACTGAAAATCACGAATCGTATCTCACCAAACTTTTACTAACACGCAGCAACACGATATCAGCAAAAGAGGCCGTCTTCCGCATGGAAACGACCCTTTATAGTGACGTCGTGCGTGATTGACGGAACTGCGCTGTGCTAGAGCGTTGTGAAAAAGCGATGGTGTGTATGCTACGTCGTTGTTCAAATTGAAGTTTGAAAAATGACGTTTTTTTAAAGCACATAAAGCGTCGCATTTTTCCATCGCAGAAAACGATGGTGTGTACGCGGCATTAGGTAGGACATTGTGATGGATCTCATAGGTAGGACATTGTGAAGAACCTCTTAGGTAGGACATTGTGATGGGTCTCTTAGGTGGGACATTGTGATGGGTCTCTTAGGTAGGACATTGTGATGACTCTCTTAGTTAAGACATGATGGTTTATTGACAAGCACAACCAAATAACTGCAGCTGAAGAGAATAAGCAATGAATCCAATCAAATCAAACAGGGCTGACACAGCCCCCTCCCTTGGACTACAGCAGAGTCAGGACGCTCTCTATGTTGCAGATAAAAAAGCTGTGTGTTAGTGGGTGTCCTGACTGAATGGGTAACACAAGTTCCAGTGGTAAAGAAACAACCAACGGACTACAAGCATCAGCACTAAATCTTTTTGGCTATTAGCTCTTTTCAATAGATTGTTACATGGCCGGTCGTGTAATCCCAGAAACATTATGAAGGGCAAAACTGTAGGACATTTGTTTGCCTCGTAAGAAACGGCCATCATATGAAGGATTGTCATTTGAAAGCTCGGGACTTGGGGAATAGGTTCCTTAGGGCCTATCCTCAGTGGATGATTAATAGAGTTTTCGATATTGTGCTTCATGGAGACAGGTCCTCCTTGTTGTGCAGTTTGTATTACAGATGAAAGGTCCAGGCCTTGACCCCCTACCGTCACCAATGAATACAGGTTGGGGTTTCGCAGAATTCACGGTATTATTATGAGACGTCTTCTGATTTTATAGGGAGACCCTACTTATTATAACATAGATCGAGGTTTATGAACATCGGCTAAAAAGGTTCCAAACCAGATTTATTTCCCCCCGGAGGGTCTAAAGACACAACTGAAAGACTATCCAGTAAAGATAAATAGAATTATGGCCGCCGTGGCTTTCAATGTTCTGATGATTTAAAGGTCGTTTCAGACATTTATTCCATTTATCTGATGAGAGTTTATAAAATTTGGCACAACACTACTTTAATGAAGTTCCTCCTTTTTCAGTTTTCCGCAACGCCGGCAATAGTCAATAATAAAGCCAAATAGATGTTTAGAAAAAGGGTACAAAACCCCTTTCTATGACATCAATGTGACGCACGGGGAGCGAATGTTTACCTCTCCGGACTTTACACCTTGGAGTGGGGAAGTCAATGTGATTCACATTGTTCCATTCATCTCATGCTGATCCGGAGTTCCTTTCATCCCGAATGGCTTCTTTAATCAGCTTTTGTGACATTATTCGGTGACTAAGCAAATACGTCAAAGTTCTGTGATGACACGCTGTGCTTGTGTCTGGTATGTGGGAACCGACCTTCCCTTCGGCAGTTCTTCGGAAACAGGTCCTATGTTTCCCAATGTACTGTATACAACATCTTGAACCTGCACTGGTTAGCGGCTTTCACTGTCCCGAATCTGATGATTCATTCATTTGACGCAAGTCTGAGGTTGGCCATACATGGTGTACAGTTACCCTGCCACTGCCCCTGTACTGTGCCTTCCTGGCCCCCCTATACTGTCCTCTCCTGCCCTCTTGTATTGTGCTCTCCAGGCCCCCCTGTATTGTGCTCTCCTGCCCTCTTGTATTATGCTCTCCAGGCCCCCCTGTATTGTGCTCTCCTGCCCTCTTGTATTGTGCTCTCCAGGCCCCCTGTATTGTGCTCTCTTGACCCCCCCCCCCCGTACTGTGCCCTCCTGGCCCCTCTTCACTGTGCCTCTCTGCCCCCACCCCATACTGTCCTCTCCTGCCCCCCTTGTATTGTGCTCTCCTGCTCCCTATATTGTGCTTTCCGGGCCCCCCTGTATTGAGTTCTCCTGCCCCATGTACTGTGCCCTCCTGGCCCCCTGTATTGTGCTCTCCTGGCTCCCATGCATTGTGCTCTCCTACCCCCTGTACTGTGCCCTCCTGACCCTCTGTACTGTCCTCTCCTACCCCCTGTACTGTGCCCTCCTGGCCCTCTGTACTGTCCTCTCCTAGCCCCCTTTACTGTGCCCTCCTGGCCCTCTGTACTGTGCTCTCCTAGCCCCCTGTACTGTGCAATCCTGGCCCCCATGTTATGTGCTCTCCTACCCCCTGTACTGTGTCGTCCTGGCCCTCCTGTAATGTGCTCTCCTGCCCCTTGTGTTGTGCCCTTCTGGCCCCCTGTAATGTGCTCTCCTACCCACCCTGTATTGTGCTCTCCTGACCCTTGTACTGCGCTCTCCTGCCCCCCCTGTAGTGTGCCTTCCCGCCCCCCCTGTATTGTGCTCTCCTGTCCTCTGTATTGTGCTCTCCTACCCTCTTGTATTGTGCCCTCCTGGCCCCCCATGTACTGTCCTCTCTTGCCCCCTGTATTGTTCTCTCCTGCCTCCTGTACTGTGCCCTCCTGGCCCCCTGTATTGTGCTCTCCTGGCCCCCCCTGTACTGTCCTCTCCTGCCCCCCTTGTATTGTGCTCTCCTGCCCCTTGTACTGTGCCCTCCTGACCCCCCCATATTGTGCTCTTCTGCCCCCTGTACTATGCCTTCCTGGCCCCCTGTTCCCCCCCCCAGCCCCCTGTATTGTGCCCTTCTAGCCCCCCTGTATTGTGCTCTCCTGGCCCCCTGTATTGTACTTTCCTGGCCCCCTGTATTGTGCTCTCCTGGCCCCATGTATTGTGCCCTCCTATCCCCCCTGTATTGTGCCCTCCTATCCCCCCTGTATTGTGCTTTCCTGGCCCGCTGTATTGTGCCCTCCTATCCCCCCTGTATTGTGCCCTCCTATCCCCCCTGTATTGTGCCCTCCTAGCCCCCCTGTATTGTGCTCTCCTGGCCCCCTGTATTGTGCTCTCCTGGCCCCCTGTATTGTGCTCTCCTGGCCCCCCTGTATTGTGCTCCCCTGGCCCCCTGTATTGTGCCCTCCTGGCCCCCTGTATTGTGCCCTCCTGACCCTTGTACTGCGCTCTCCTGCCCCCCCTGTAGTGTGCCTTCCCGCCCCCCCCCCCTTTATTGTGCTCTCCTGTCCTCTGTATTGTGCTCTCCTACCCTCTTGTATTGTGCCCTCCTGGCCCCCCATGTACTGTCCTCTCCTGCCCCCTGTATTGTTCTCTCCTGCCTCCTGTACTGTGCCCTCCTGGCCCCCTGTATTGTGCTCTCCTGGCCCCCCCTGTACTGTCCTCTCCTGCCCCCCTTGTATTGTGCTCTCCTGCCCCTTGTACTGTGCCCTCCTGACCCCCCCCATATTGTGCTCTTCTGCCCCCTGTACTATGCCTTCCTGGCCCCCTGTTCCCCCCCCCCCCAGCCCCCTGTATTGTGCCCTTCTAGCCCCCCTGTATTGTGCTCTCCTGGCCCCCTGTATTGTACTTTCCTGGCCCCCTGTATTGTGCTCTCCTGGCCCCATGTATTGTGCCCTCCTATCCCCCCTGTATTGTGCCCTCCTATCCCCCCTGTATTGTGCTTTCCTGGCCCCCTGTATTGTGCCCTCCTATCCCCCCTGTATTGTGCCCTCCTATCCCCCCTGTATTGTGCCCTCCTATCCCCCCTGTATTGTGCTTTCCTGGCCCCCTGTATTGTGCTCTCCTGGCCCCCTGTATTGTGCTCTCCTGGCCCCCCTGTATTGTGCCCTCCTGGCCCCCCTGTATTGTGCCCTCCTATCCCCCCTGTATTGTGCTTTCCTGGCCCCCTGTATTGTGCTCTCCTGGCCCCCTGTATTGTGCTCTCCTGGCCCCCCTGTATTGTGCTCTCCTGGCCCCCCTGTATTGTGCTCTCCTGCCCCCTGTATTGTGCTCTCCTGGCCCCCTGTATTGTGCCCTCCTATCCCCCCTGTATTGTGCCCTCCTATCCCCCCTGTATTGTGCTTTCCTGGCCCCCTGTATTGTGCCCTCCTATCCCCCCTGTATTGTGCCCTCCTATCCCCCCTGTATTGTGCTCTCCTGGCCCCCCTGTATTGTGCCCTCCTGGCCCCCTGTATTGTGCCCTCCTGGCCCCCTGTATTGTGCTCTCCTGGCCCCCTGTATTGTGCTCTCCTGGCCCCCTGTATTGTGCCCTCCTGCCCCCCCTGTATTGTGCTCTCCTGGCCCCCTGTATTGTGCCCTCCTGCCCCCCCTGTATTGTGCTCTCCTGGCACCCTGTATTGTGCCCTCCTGGCCCCCCTGTATTGTGCAGCCTCACCTATGTCACAAGGTATTAAGAAAACCGACACAAACCCGAGGTACCCCATGTGGGTGCATAAAGTGACCCAACGCAGTCCAACAAAAAGTAGGGTAGTAGGCATCACTTGTGACCCAGTGCTTACAGGAAACATGAACGACTCCCAAATGAATGGAAGAAAAACATTCATTGATGGGCACTAAGGGCCAGATTCTCAGAAGAGTTACGATGGAGTATCTCAGGAAACTCCGTCGTATCTCTGTTTCTGAGCCCGGGTATCTATGCGACTGATTCCTAGAATCATTTTCGCATAGATACGGCCAAGATCCGACAGGTGTAAGTCACTTACACCGTCGGATCTTAAATGTCATTCGCCGCTGGCCGCTAGGTGGCGTTTACATTCAGTTCTCATTTGACTATGCAAATGAGCCTGATACGCCGATTCCCAAACGAATTTGCGTCGCGTAGTCGTCGCTTACGTCGTTTCTGTAGGCGTAAGGTTACCCCTGCTATATGAGGGGTAACCTTACGCCAGTCCGCCGTATGCCATGTTAAGTATGGCGTCGGGTCCGCGTCGTCTTTTCCCGTCTGGTACGTCGTTTTCCTAAGTCGTTCTTGAATACGACTTTACGTCAATGACGCTCACGTCTGCGTCATTGAGTTTTCCGTCGTGAACTGGAGCATGCGCACTGGGCTATTTTTCAGCCCGGCGCATGCGCAGTTCAATCGACGCGCTCAATTTGAATACAAGCCGCCCCCTTTGAATTACGCGGGGATACGTCGGGCCATTTACACTCCGCCGCCGCAAATTACGGAGCAAGTGCTTGAGGAATACGGCACTTGCTCCAGTAAGTTGCGGTGGCGTAGTGTAAATGGCTTACGCTACGCCAACGCAGAAACTACCAGAATCTGGCCCTGAGACTGCATTGATGGGCGATGGTGAGGCTGTATTTGATGGGCCCTGGTGAGGCTGCATTTGAGGGGCGCTGGTGAGGCTGCATTTGATGGGCACTGGTGAGGCTGCATTGATGGGCGATGGTGAGGCTGTATTTGATGGGCCCTGGTGAGGCTGCATTTGATGGGCGCTGGTGAGGCTGCATTTGAGGGGCACTGGTGAGGCTGCATTTGAGGGGCGCTTTTAAGGCTGCATTTGATGGGCGCTGGTGAGGCTGCATTTGATGGGCGCTGGTGAGGCTGCATTTGATGGGCGCTGGTGAGGCTGCATTTGATGGGCGCTGGTGAGGCTGCATTTGATGGGCGCTGGTGAGGCTGCATTTGAGGGGCACTGGTGAGGCTGCATTTGATGGGCGTTGGTGAGTTTGCATTTAACGGGTGCTGGTGAGGCTGCATTTGATGGGCGCTGGTGAGGCTGCATTTGATGGGTGCTGGTGAGGCTGCATTTGATGGGCGCTGGTGAGGCTTCATTTGATGGGCGCTGGTGAGGCTTCATTTGATGGGCGCTGGTGAGGCTGCATTTGATGGGCGCTGGTGAGGCTGCATTTGATGGGTACTGGTGAGGCTGCATTTGAGGGGCGATGGTGAGGCTGCATTTGATGGGCGCTGGTGAGGCTGCTTTTGATGGGTGCTGGTGAGTCTGCATTTGATGGGCGCTGGTGAGGCTGCATTTGATGGGCGCTGGTGAGGCTGCATTTGATGGGCACTGGTGAGGCTGCATTTGATGGGCGCTGGTGAGGCTGCATTTGATGGGCGCTGGTGAGGCTGCATTTGAGCGCTTCATTAAAAAGGTGGGGTATACAGGGGCAGGGAAAAGGGGGTGGGGTCATGGGTGGAGCCGGGGAGGGCAGCAAGTTAGGTTTCGCCTAGGGTGTTGAAAATCCTGCCCTGCTCACCACAGGAATGCTGGAGCAACGCGGATCTTGTATAAATGTCTCGGTATCCCGGGTGATTATCGATGGATATAAACCGCGTGGAATGTACGTTTCGTATTCTCGCCGCTGACGGGCAAATCTTCATAAAGAAGGAGAATCTTCCTCGGGGGCCCGGTGGAGGCCGCGGTAGAGCGCCGCGTTGTTGGCGCCTCTCTTCCTCCTCATCACATCCACACAAATCCTTCATCTAATCAGACACTTTTATATCTCACCTACTTAAACACATGGCAGGGGGTCCCATACCAATCTGTAGCCTCCCGCGGTGGCGTGCGATTCACCGAACGTGTCTAATTCCCCCTCCAAAGAATTACGCAGAGTGGGGTGAACGGCTACGGGGTGTTTTATGTACTTTTGGTTGCCGAAAATCAACATAAACAAATAATACGTAAATTAATGAGCAATAAAAATGCCGCCTGCGGCAAACTAACGAGTCTTTCCCGGTTACGGTAACGGGGTAAAGCAATAGAGCTAAAGGGGCCCTCAACTGCTTCCCCCTGACACAACAAAATGGCTGCACATATAGGTAGATTCAGAAAGAGTTAGGCCGGCTTATAAGTAGATAAGTCGACCTAACTCAGAATCTACGCCGACTTATGTTTAAGCGTATGTTCAAACAGAGATACGCTTAAACATATCTAAGATACGAGGGCTTGCGCCGTCCTATCTTAGGTTGCAATATTTCGGATGGCCGCTAGGTGGCGCTTCCATTGCAGCCGGGGGAGAATATGTAAATGAGTTGATACGCCAATTCACGAACGTATGCCCGGCCGCCGCAGTCGATTTACGCCGTTTCCGTAAGGCATTAGCAGGCCTAAAGTTATTCCACCTATTAGGTGGAATAACAATGTTAAAGTATGGCCGCCGTTCCCGCCGCAAGATTCAAATTTTTTACGTTGTTTGCGTAAGTCGTCTGCGAATCTGGATTTACGTTGTTTACATCCACGTCGAAATCAATAGGCCCGTGCGGCGTACTTAGCCGTAATGCACACTGGGAAATGTAGGCGCCTGGCGCATGCGCATTAAGAAAAAAATGTAAAAAACGTGAGGTCAAGCCTTATTACCATAGAACACGCCCCCCTCCAAGACATTTGAATTTGGCGCTCTTACGCCCGCCCGCTTTAGGCAACGCCGCCGTATATTAGCAGGCAAGTACATTGAGAATCATGTACTTGCCTAGCTAACTTACGGCGGCGTAGCCTAAACACGCTAAGCTACGCCGCCGCAAGTTTAAGCCTTTCTCTGTGAATCTACCTAATAATGTTCAATATATGTAATGCTGAAGAGGACGGTCAGAGACTGCAGACCTAATAAAGGAAATGAGGGTCAGAGAGTGAGGACTGGATATACATTGTTGGTGAGTAGGGTCAAAAAACTCACGGTTCGGATCGTTCCTCGGATCAGGAGTCACGGATCGGATCATTTTTCCGATCAGCAAAAAAAAAATCTCCCCCACTGTAATATCCAAATCCCCCCACTGCAGTGGCGTCACTAGGGTTGGTGTCACCCGGTGCAAAAAATAAATAAAAATGGTGTCACCCCTCCCACCCACTATGGTCCCCCCCCTCAGTACAGACCCCCCCCCTCAGTACGGACACCCCACAGTAGTGCAGACCTCAGACAGTAACCCCCCCCAGTAGTGCAGACCTCCGACGGTAACCCCCCCAGAGGTGCAGGGTGCTGTGTAATGTAAAGGGGCCCAGAGGTGCAGGGTGCTGTGTAATGTAAAGGGGCCCAGAGGTGCAGGGTGCTGTGTAATGTAAAGGTGTCCAGAGGTGCAGGGTGCTGTGTAATGTAAAAGGGTGCAGGGTGCTGTGTAATGTAAAGGGGTCCAGAGTTGCAGGGTGCTGTGTAATGTAAAGGGGCCCAGAGGTGCAGGGTGCTGTGTAATGTAAAGGGGTCCAGAGGTGCAGGGTGCTGTGTAATGTAAAGGAGCCCAGAGATGCAGGGTGCTGTGTAATGTAAAGGGGTCCAAAGGTGCAGGGTGCTGTGTAATGTAAAGGGGTCCAGAGGTGCAGGGTGCTGTGCAATGTAAAGGGGTCCAGAGGTGCAGAGTGCTGTGTAATGTAAAGGGGTCCAGAGGTGCAGGGTGCTGTGTAATGTAAAGGGGTCCAGAGGTGCAGGGTGCTGTGTAATGTAAAGGGGCCCAGAGATGCAGGGTGCTGTGTAATGTAAAGGGGTCCAGAGGTGCAGAGTGCTGTGTAATGTAAAGGGGTCCAGAGGTGCAGGGTGCTGTGTAATGTAAAGGGGTCCAGAGGTGCAGGGTGCTGTGTAATGTAAAGGGGCCCAGAGGTGCAGGGTGCTGTGTAATTTAAAGGGATGCAGAGGTGCAGGGTGCTGTGTAATGTAAAGGGTTCCAGAGGTGTAGGGTGCTGTGTAATGTAAAAGGGTGCAGGGTGCTGTGTAATGTAAAGGGGCCCAGAGGTGCAGGGTGCTGTGTAATGTAAAAGGGCCCAGAGGTGCAGGGGGCTGTGTAATATAAAGGGGTCCAGAGGTGCAGGGTGCTGTGTAATGTAAAGGGGCCCAGAGGTGCAGGGTGCTGTGTAATGTAAAGGGGTCCAGAGGTACAGGGTGCTGTGTAATGTAAAGGGGTCCAGAGGTGCGGGGTGCTGTGTAATGTAAAGGGGCCCAGAGGTGCAGGGTGCTGTGTAATGTAAAAGGGTCCAGCGGTGCAGGGTGATGTGTAATGTAAAGGGGTCCAGAGGTGCAGGGTGCTGTGTAATGTAAAGGGGTCCAGAGGTGCAGGGTGCTGTGTAATGTAAAGGGGCCCAGAGCTGTGGGGTGCTGTGTAATTTAAAGGGGCCCAGAGGTGCAGGGTGCTGTGTAATGTAAAGGGGTCCAGAGGTGCGGGGTGCTGTGTAATGTAAAGGGGCCCAGAGTTGCAGGGTGCTGTGTAATGTAAAAGGGTCCAGAGGTGCAGGGTGCTGTGTAATGTAAAGGGGTCCAGAGGTCCAGGGTGCTGTGTAATGTAAAGGGGCCCAGAGGTGCAGGGTGCTGTGTAATGTAAAGGGGCCCAGAGGTGCAGGGTGCTGTGTAATGTAAAGGGGTCCAGAGGTGCAGGGTGCTGTGTAATGTAAAGGGGTCCAGAGGTACAAGTTGCTGGAACCCAACATCCCATCATTACCCGCCGCTGCACCCCCCCCCCCTAGGCTGCTCAGTCTAAAATGCCCGGGCCTATTTTTTGCCCCAGTCCGGGCCTGGGTCCAGCGCCATCCTTCCTCTTTCCTCTGATTGGAGGACAGCTCCACCAGAGAAAGGTCTAAAGAGAAATGAATGTTTGTGTTACCTGTTGATGGAGAGCTTCTGTGCTAAGAGCTGCCAGTCCTTCCCTTTGGCGTTGGGCGTGTCGAAAGTGGCGCAGATCCTCTGCCTGATGGAGTGCGGGATTTTGAAGGCCTTTGGACCCGTGTGCGCCAGGAAATTGGTCTCCTCGGGGGCGAAGAAAGCGATGGTCTCCCGTTCATTCTGAATGGAAAGAGATGCCGATCAGTGAATTAGAATATTATCACACCCTTTATAACTTCATCGTAAAAATACATAAAAAAACATGACTATGGGGGGAGGGGAGGATGGCGTCGGAGGAAATAAATACTGGGGGGGGTCACATGACTATGGGGGGGGGTGGCGTCAGAGGAAATAAATACTGGGGGGTCACATGACTATGGGGGGAGGGGAGGGTGGCGTCGGAGGGAATAAATACTGGGAGGTCACATGACTATGGGGGGAGAGGATGGCGTCGGAGGAAATAAATACTGGGGGGTCACACAATTACTTTTATTACACTCAGAGCAGCAGATGAGATCTTCACATTATGATGACCTTTATCTTTGTGTATTTCACTCTTCGACTTGTACTGTGAATGGATGAAGGAGCTTTAGAAGGCCGGGGGAAGGGATTTCATACACAACATGGTGATGATGATTAACCCCCTAAACCTATGAGATTTCCTCTTCTCATGTTATTGTCTCCACACAAGTATGGGAAGGGGTTACAAAGAGCTCCCCACACATTGGGGTGATTGGAAGTTTCTAGAAGCGCAGATATCATTTATGAGGGGCCACCAAAGCACTAAAAGGGTAGCATAGTTTCTCCATGCTTGGAATCCAGGATCTTCTCCGTGCCTGGACTCCGGAGATCTTCTCCATGCCTGGACTCCGGGATCCTCTCCATGCCTGGACTCCGGGATCTTCTCCATGCCTGGACTCCGGGATCTTCTCCATGCCTGGACTCCGGGATCTTCTCCATGCCTGGACTCCGGGATCTTCTCCATGCCTGGACTCCGGGATCTTCTCCATGCCTGGACTCCGGGATCTTCTCCATGCCTGAAATCCGGGATCTTCTCCATGCCTGGACTCCAGGATCTTCTCCATGCTTGGAATCCGAGATCTTCTCCATGCCTGGACTCCGGGATCTTCTCCATGCCTGGACTCCGGGATCTTCTCCATGCCTGGACTCCGGGATCTTCTCCATGCCTGGACTCCGGGATCTTCTCCATGCCTGGACTCCGGGATCTTCTCCATGCCTGGACTCCGGGGTCTTCTCCATGCCTGGACTCCGGGATCTTCTCCATGCCTGGACTCCGGGATCTTCTCCATGCCTGGACTCCGGGATCTTCTCCATGCCTGGACTCCGGGATCTTCTCCATGCCTGAAATCCGGGATCTTCTCCATGCCTGGACTCCAGGATCTTCTCCGTGCCTGGACTCAAGGGTCCTCTCCGTGCCTGGACTCAAGGGTCCTCTCCGTGCCTGGACTCCGGGATCCTCTCCGTGCCTGGACTCAAGGGTCCTCTCTGTGCCTGGACTCAAGGGTCCTTTCCGTGCCTGGACTCCAGGGTCCTCTCCGTGCCTGGACTCCGGGGTCCTCTCCCTGCCTTGACTCCGGGATCTTCTCCATGTCTGGACTCCGGGGTCCTCTCCATGCCTGGACTCCAGGGTCCTCTCCATGCCTGGACTCCAGGGTCCTCTCCATGCCTGGTCTCCAGGGTCCTCTCCGTGCTTGGACTCCAGGGTCCTCTCCGTGCCTGGACTACGGGGTCCTCTCCCTGCCTTGACTCCGGGATCTTCTCCATGTCTGGACTCCGGGGTCCTCTCCATGCCTGGACTCCAGGGTCCTCTCCATGCCTGGACTCCAGGGTCCTCTCCATGCCTGGACTCCAGGGTCCTCTCCATGCCTGGACTCCAGGGTCCTCTCAATGCCTGGTCTCCAGGGTCCTCTCCATGCCTGGACTCCAGGGTCCTCTCCATGCCTGGACTCCAGGGTCCTCTCCATGCCTGGACTCCAGGGTCCTCTCCATGCCTGGTCTCCAGGGTCCTCTCCATGCCTGGTCTCCAGGGTCCTCTCCATGCCTGGTCTCCAGGGTCCTCTCCATGCCTGGACTCCGGGATCTTCTCCATGCCTGGACTCCGGGATCTTCTCCATGCCTGGACTCTGGGATCTTCTCCATGCCTGGACTCCGGGATCTTCTCCATGCCTGGACTCCGGGATCTTCTCCATGCCTGGACTCCGGGATCTTCTCCATGCCTGAAATCCGGGATCTTCTCCATGCCTGGACTCCAGGATCTTCTCCGTGCCTGGACTCAAGGGTCCTCTCCGTGCCTGGACTCAAGGGTCCTCTCCGTGCCTGGACTCAAGGGTCCTCTCCGTGCCTGGACTCCGGGATCCTCTCCGTGCCTGGACTCAAGGGTCCTCTCTGTGCCTGGACTCAAGGGTCCTTTCCGTGCCTGGACTCCAGGGTCCTCTCCGTGCCTGGACTCCGGGGTCCTCTCCCTGCCTTGACTCCGGGATCTTCTCCATGTCTGGACTCCGGGGTCCTCTCCATGCCTGGACTCCAGGGTCCTCTCCATGCCTGGACTCCAGGGTCCTCTCCATGCCTGGTCTCCAGGGTCCTCTCCGTGCTTGGACTCCAGGGTCCTCTCCGTGCTTGGACTCCGGGGTCCTCTCCGTGCCTGGACTACGGGGTCCTCTCCCTGCCTTGACTCCGGGATCTTCTCCATGTCTGGACTCCGGGGTCCTCTCCATGCCTGGACTCCAGGGTCCTCTCCATGCCTGGACTCCAGGGTCCTCTCCATGCCTGGTCTCCAGGGTCCTCTCCATGCCTGGTCTCCAGGGTCCTCTCCATGCCTGGTCTCCAGGGTCCTCTCCATGCCTGGACTCCAGGGTCTTCACCCTGATATACAAGTTCACTCCTTCTCTATGCTTTCATTGAAGATCTTATATATCCAGAACACCTTTCTTTGCCTTACAAGCCCAACAGGATAACACGCAGACACACGGCATGCCTGTATCTCCCATAGTCACTGTTTTTAATGCCATGACCCTCTCCCTGCTAACACGTCCCCCCCCCCCCCCCGACACCCCTCCCTGCTAACACGTCCCCCCCCCCCCCCCCGACACCCCTCCCTGCTAACACGTCCCCCCCCTCCACACCCCTCCCTGCTAACACGTCCCCCCCCCCGACACCCCTCCCTGCTAACATGCCCCCTCCGAGACCCCTCCCTGCTAACACGTCCCCCCCGACACCCCTCCCTGCTAACATGCCCCCTCCCAGGTTGAGTCTTTTTTTGTTTTTTTTTCTGGAGTTTTGGTTGTTATTCTGTCTCTATCATATAAAATACACCTATGATAAAAATGATAGACCTTCATTTCTATGTAAGCGAGCGAACTTTCACAATCTGCAGGGGAGGCCAATCAGCATTTACCTCACCGTACGTGATTTAAGAGGAAGTGGTTAAAAAACAAACACTGGTAACTCATCCAGGAGCAGCGGTGTTTTGGCAAAAAATAAATAAATCACTTGACGCATGTAAACGCATGTTAACGCGTCTAAATATGTGTCTTCGGTAGGCACAGTGGCCCAGATTCAAGAAGCAATTGCGCCCGTGTAACCATAAGTTACACGGCGCAATTGCTTACTTGCTCCGGTGTAACGAGTGCTCCTGATTCAGGAACCTCGTTACACCGACTGCAGGCTAAAATCTGCGCGGCATAAGGCACTTATGCCACGCATATCTTAGGCTGCATTCTTGCGGGGGCCGCTAGGGGGCGCTCCCATTGTGTATCAGCGTGTAGTATGCAAATTGCATACTACCAACTGATTCACAAACTTGCGCGGGCCCCGCACAAGCCAGGTACGGAGTTTCCGTACGGCAACTTTAGCGCAAGGCTGCCCTTTCTAATAGCAGGGGCAGCCTGTGCTAAAGTATAGCCGCAGCTCCCGCGCCGTGAAATTAGAATTTCATGGCGTTTGCGTAAGTGATTCGTGAATGGCGCTGGACGCCATTCACGTTCACTTTGAAGCAAATGACGTCCTTGCGACGTCATTTGCCGCAATGCACGTCGGGAAAGTTTCCCGACGGAGCATGCGCTGTACGCTCGGCACGGGAGCGCGCCTAATTTAAATGATTCCCGCCCCCGACGGGATCATTTACATTGCGCGCGCTTACGCCGGGCAATTTTGCCAGCGTGCCCTCACAATTCATGGAGCTACTGCTCCGTGAATCGAGGGCAGCGCAAAATATTTGCGTGGGCGCAGGGAAAAATCGTTGCCCTGTGCCCGCGCCAATATAGCGCAATTCTACCTGAATCTGGGACATTGGCCGGATTCACAAAGCACTTGCGCCGACGTAAGTACAAATGTGCGCCGTCGTATCTGAGCGCCGATCCACATACTGAGATACGCCTAAAAATAGGCTTCCTACGACCAACGTAACTTGCCTACGCCATCGTATCGTGGGCGCATATTTACGCTGGGCGCATGTGCCGCTCCTATTGATTTTCTATGCACATATGCAAATGAGGGAGATACGCCGATTCACGAACGTACTTGCGCCCGGCGCATAATATACGCGGTTTGCGTAAGTCGTACGTCCGGCGTAAAGTTATTCCCCATATATGAGGCGCAACCCATGCAAAGGTATGGACCAGGGAACACAGCCGTCGTATTTTACGTCGTTTACGTTGTACGTGAATAGGGCTGGGCGTAGGTTACGTTCACGCCGTAGGCAGAGATCCGTCGTATCTTAGTGATTCTGAGCAAGCGCACTGGCATCCAACTGGCATGCGCCGTTCGTTATTCGTATCTTTATGGCGCTCGGCCCATTATTTGCATGGGGTCACGCCTCATTTGCATGGCTCACGCCCACTTCCACTTACGACGACTTACGCCTAAGAAACCCAGCGCAGATTTAGTGGCAAGTGCTTTGTGAATTCGGTGCTTGCCTCCCTGCGCTGCGTCGGCGTAGCGTAAAGAAGATACGCTACGGCGGCATAAATATGCGCGGATGTATGTGAATCCGGGCCATTGAGCTCAGAATAAATTTTCCTGGCCAATGAAATTAATTAATCTCCAAGCACTTGACGTAACGAAACGTGTTACGCGCGCTTACAAGTGTCAAGTTTTTATGGTGGTTTTTTTGCCAAAACAGCGCTGTCGGGACGAAATGCGTCCGGGAGAGACAACATCCAGTGAGGCCTTATGTGGTCTGGAGTCGTCTTTATTACCCCCCCCCCCCCCCGCGCACTCGATGTCAGAAATTCTCCTTTCTACGTGGAAGCAGAACGCTCAGCCAAGAAGTGTTCAGCGGTAGACGCGTCACCGGCCCGGCTGTGTAAAGCGCCACAGACAAGGTGCGCCACATGCCGGATCAGTTTAAATGAAATCTGCAGGGAAGCGGTGGGTTCTGTAATCCGCACATCGAAGATAAAACACTCCGGAAGTCCCCGGGGGACTGTAAAGCAAGCAAGCTGTTCTCTTTGGCAGAAGAATACAACACCCCCTCCCCCCACCTCACCTCCTGAGACAAGGAATCAGGCTTTCTGCATTAACAAGTCTGTTTGAAACCGCGGGCCGCGTTTCTTTTTTCTTCTCCAAAACCCTCCTTAGAAAAACACATTTCATGGTGATCCAGAGACAGGTCGGGGCTGCTGGTGGACATGCAGATTGTATTCTCTTGTAGGCCCCGGGGCAAGAAAATACACGGCGCCTTCGCACAAGGAAGAGTTCCAGGACCCCAGCTGGAATGCGAAGGGAAAAAATCTAAAATATATCACTTTTACTGAATTATTTAATTTTTTTATTTTATTATTTCTTTATTTTATCGCCTTATTGCATTTTATTATTTCTGTATCTATTTTATTGTAGTTATTTTTATTTTTACTTTATCTATTTTATTTATTATTTATGTATTTAGAATTTTTTAATTTCTTTATATGTTTTATTTTATTGTATTTAATTTTTTATAATTTTGTATCTATTTTATTGTTTTATTTTATTATTTATATTATTATTTTTTTAATCTATTGTATTGCTATATTTAATTTGTAATTTATATTGTATTATTGTATTTCTTTATCTATTTTATTGCTTTGTTTTTATTGTATTTTATTTTGTTATTATTTCTTATTTTTATTTTCTATTTTATTTTTACCTAATCTATTTTATTGCTTTATTTTATTGTAGTTTATTTTTTATTTATCTATTTTATTTATTATTTATGTATTTTGAATTTTTTTATTTCTTTATATGTTTTATTTTATTGTATTTAATTTTTTATAATTTTGTATCTATTTTATTGTTTTATTTTATTATTTATATTTATGTTATTATTTTTTTAATCTATTGTATTGCTATATTTAATTTGTTATTTATATTGTATTATTGTATTTCTTTATCTATTTTATTGCTTTGTTTTTATTGTATTTTATTTTGTTATTATTTCTTATTTTTATTTTCTATTTTATTTTTACTTTATCTATTTTATTGCTTTATTTTATTGTAGTTTATTTTTTATTTTTACTTTATCTATTTTATTTATTATTTATTTATTTTGAACTTTTTTATTTCTTTATATGTTTTATTTTATTGTATTTTATTTTTTATAATTTTTTATCTATTTTATTGTTTTATTTTATTATTTATATTTATGATATTATTTTTTTAATCTATTGTATTGCTATATTTAATTTGTTATTTTTTTTATTGTATTATTTTATTTCTTTATCTATTTTATTGTATTTTATTTTGTTATTATTTCTTATTTTTATTTTATATTTTATTTTTACTTTATCTATTTTATTGATTTATTTTATTTATTTATTTTATTATTTCTTGATCTATTTTTATGTTATTGCTTTATTTTATTTTAAAGCATTATTAAGCCCAAAAGGAAACATTTATTATATTGCATGTGGTGGCTGCATTTGTTTTCTTTTTTAGGCTTAGACATATGGGGCCAGATCCACATAGAAATGGATAGGCGCAGCGTATCAGAGATACGCTACGCCGCCGTATCTTACCTGGCTTTAAGTCGAATCCAGGAAGAATTTGCACCGTAAGTTACGGCGGCGTATTTCTGGCAGCGGAATTCAAATCGGCGATTAGGGGTCATGATTCATTTAAATGAAGCGCGTCCCCTCGCGGATTGAACTGCGCATGCTCCGTTTCGAAATTTCCCGCCATGCTTTGCGCGAAATGACATCGCAACGACGTCATTTTTTTAACTTAGACGTGACTTACGTCCATCCCTATTCACGGACGACTTACGCAAAAAAAAAAAAAATTCTAATTTCGACGCGGGAACGACGGCCATACTTTAACATGGCAAGTCTATCTATACGCCGCAAAATACCAGCTTTAACTATACGCCGGAAAAAGCCGACTAGAGACGACGTAAGAGAATGCGACGGCCGCGCGTACGTTCGTGGATCGTCGGAAAAAGCTAATTTGCATACCCGACGCGGAAAACGACGCAAACTCCACCCAGCGGGCGCTGAAGTATTGCATCTAAGATCCGAAGGCGTACGCCTGTTGGATCTAACCCAGATGCCGTTGTATCTTGGTTTGAGGATTCAAACTAAAGATACGACGCGGGAAATTTGAAAGTACGCCGGCGTATCAGTAGATATCAGTAGATACGCCGGCGTACTCGCTCTGTGGATCTGGCCCTATGTTGTTTATCAACAGAACAAGCTCTCTTGCAGATGTAGAAGTTTGCAGGGATGAGACAAACCGAGGAGCCTTGAGGAGAGGAGAGCCGCCTGCGGCCCGCCCGAACGCTGAGCAGGGGTGTGGCACCGGCGCGGCGGCCGTATTGTAATTACCGCTTTCTGGAGCCAGTGCAGCGCCTATGATGGACGTCACACGTCCTGCGGTCGCGGCATTGGACCAGTGGGTCGTCCATCATAGGCGTTGCGCAGGCTCCAGAAGGCTGGACCTGCTATGGGACTCGGCCACACTAGGGGGCGCTCGGGATCAGATCGATCCCGGCGCTCGCCACTCGCTCGGCGGCTCGGGGCTAATAATGCAGTCCTGCCACCGTGAGACTCGGGGCTTTACGGGGTCACATTCGGGGCTTTAGCCACGGCTAGCCACCCCCTTCCCGACGCTTCCAGATGAGTCGTTATTCCATAAGTCACACCTCCTCGTTATTCTCTTTGTGTCGCCATCTTTTTTTCCCCCTTTTGTCTTCGTTATCATTTCCCAACCTAAGGCCAGATTCTGGTAGAATCCGCGGTGGCGTAGCGTAAGCCATTTACACTACGCCGCCGCAAATTACTGGAGCAAGTGCCGTATTCTCCAAGCACTTGCTCCGTAATTTGCGGCGGCGTAGTGTAAATGGCCCGGCGTATGGCCGCGTAATTCAAAGGGGGTGGCTTGTATTTAAATTAAGCGCGCCCCCGCGCCGATCGAACTGCGCATGCGTCGGTGACTTGTCCTTAATGTTCCCCTAACGGGGAAGTTCCTTCAATGACTGCGCAGGCGCAAACGTGCCGACGGAAATCTCCGAACCTCGCCCGACATCCAGGCTCATTCTTTAACATCCCCGTGGATTGGAGGATGTTAAAAAAAAGAGCCAGGAGGCCGAGCGAGCCGTCCGTGCGAAGCGAGGACGTGAGGCCGACTGGCCACTTACCTCGAAATCCACGTCGCCCTGGATGCCGGCCGCGGGTTCGGAGATTTCCGTCAGCAAGTTTGCGCCTGCGCAGTCCTTGAAGGAACTTTCACGATAGCTGGAACCATCTCAGCGCATCACCGGCCGTTAAAATAGCCCAGTGCGCATGCTCCAGCTCAGGACGGAAAACGTCAATGACGCCGACGTGTGCGTCATTGACGTAAAATCGTATTCGCGAACGACTTACGAAAACGACGGGAAAAGACGACGCTGACCCGACGCCATACTTAACATGGCTTACGACGGACCTTCTTAAACTTGCCCCTCATATAGCAGGGGCAAGTTTACTCTTACGGAAACGTCGTAAATTTGTTGCGTCGTCCGCGCGTACGTTCGGGAATCGCCGTAAATAGCTAATTTGCATAGACGACGGGGGAAAACGACGAGGCGACACCTAGCGGCGGGAAAAAAAATTGCATTCAAGATCTGACAGCGAAAGAGCCTTACGCCTGTCAGATCTAAGGGATATCTATGCGTAACTGATTCCAAGGCCCCGTACACACGAGAGGATCGATCCGCTGAAATTGATCCGCGGATCGGTTTCAGCGGATAGATCCTGTGGTGTGTACGATCCAGCGGATATTTTTCCGCGGATATATTTCGGGCCGACCGATTTACCTGCTAAGAAATCTATCCGCTGGAATCGGCTCCAGCGGATCGATCCGCTGGTCTGTACAGACTCACCGGATCGATCCGTCCGAACCCATCCCTCGCATGCGTCGTAATGATTCGACACATGCGTGGATATCCTTATATGACAGCGTCGCGCACGTCGCCGCGTCATCATCGCGGCGACGGCGCGACACGTCACCGTGGACAGAATTCCGCGGGGATTTTGATCTCCTGGTTAGTACAACCAGGAGATCAAAATCCGCCAGAGGATTTATCCGCGGAAACGGTCCTCCGGATAAATCCTCTCGTGTGTACCCGGCATTAGAATCAGTCGCATAGATACGCCGGGCCAGATTAGGACTTACGACGGCGCAAATGGCGTTGCGCCGTCGTAAGCCTTTTAAGAATCTGGCCCCTAGACACTCGGCAATCTTCCGCCGGTAGGAGGAATGTAACGCCGGCTCGGCCCACCAACCCGGCCTAGGCAGACGTATGAAGGATCGGCGGAGACCTCTACACGGAGAGGAGCTGCTTACATGGTCTGATAACAGGAATTATCTCGGGGGTTGGGATTGATAAATGGAATAATATGGCGGCGGTATGGAAGGGGGGCCTGCGCTAACAAGAGGTAACGATGTATCTGGAGTCCCGGCAATTCATCACCACATGACAAAGGCCCACGTCCTTCTACTGCATTTATCTGGATTATTAATCCTCCGCTGAGCCTATTCATATCGGGATATAAAATGCGTCTCTAGGTAGCAGTCTCACTCCACGTGCGTCGCCCGCGTCGCCCGCTCCTCCGAGTCCTGGGATGGAACCGGCAGATGGGACTTTGCTCTAATGTGAAGGGAAAATGACAGTTAATAATGCTGATATCTTGACTGGAGACAGCTGCCATCAATCCCCGGCCCCGTCTCTCGCCTTCCATCTTCCTTCCACTTCCATGAATATGAATTTCTGGTGAAAATTACCGATTCACTTTCCTCCGCCGCTCTGAACGGAACCTGCGCCGCTTTTTTTATGTTTTTCCCCAGATGGATTCTTCTAGAGCAGTGGTTCTCAACCTTCTAGTGCTGTGACCCCTTGATAAAATTTCCAAAGTTGTGGGGACCCCCAACAGTATAATTATTTTTGTAGTGTAGGTTGTCGGCATCCAAGGCAAGACAAGTAATTTGCGCCCCTAATTCACAGACATTTAGCGCTCCCTGAGTTCCTTCCACTCGTACAATATTAATACCCCTTATGGTAGATTTTAGGATGTACTACTCTTTCTCTTTGTTCTCCTTTTTTTTCCCTTTTATATCTCTCTATCCTAATTTCTTGTTTTTTTACCCCATTCCTCGCTCTCTAGCCGCCTTTCTTGTTCTTTCCCGTATTCTTTCTCTCCCTTTCTTTGTTCCTACCCCTGTTTTCATGTATTCTTTAGTGCAGCGGGGGGTTGTCATCAGCCAACTTTGGTGCTCTTGATCAAGGTCATCTGCTGATCTGAGAACTGTAGTGGGGGCTTTTAATGGTAACTATAATCGCAGGTAGTGTTACTCACTGTGTCTCTGACTTTATGGTGTCTCGTAGCAGTGACACCTATCCCGAAATCAGGAGATAGGGTCTCCTGCAGCCCCTCCCACTTCACATTCCTCACCAGTCAGCTGACCTCTAGTCTCTGCCCCCCAGCCATGCTGTGAACTGAATGGGCAGCTGCGATGAGGCTGAGTGGGCGGCCGCGTGCTCCAGGAACAGCCCAGCTGGATGGCCACAGACTCCAGGGACAACCTTGCTGGGCAGCTGTGAAAAGGCTGGTAGAGCAGTGCAGGCTTCAGGAACAGCCCAAGATTTGGGGGCCCCTGGCAAATCGTCATTTGACCCCCGAGGGGGTCCCGACCCCCAGGTTGAGAACCACTGTTCTAGAGCTTCACAGGAAGGCGAACGCAGTCCGGGAGAAAATAAGGTTCATGTTTTCCGACCACAATACACATGTAGCTAGATTCAGAGAGATGGCCGCAACTTTGCGGCGGCGTAGCTTAGCGTGTTTAGGCTACGCCGCCGTAAGTTAGCGAGGCAAGTACTTGATTCTCAAAGTACTTGCCTGCTAAGTTACGGCAGCGTAGCCTAAAGGGGGTGGGCGTAACGGCGCCTAATTCAAATTCGCATGAGGGGGCGTGTTTTATGATAATGAGGCTTGACCCGACGTGATTGACGTTTTTTTCCTAACTGCGCATGCGCCGGGCGCCTACATTTCCCAGTGTGCATTGCGGCTAAGTCCGCCGCACGGTCCTATTGATTTCGATGTGGACGTAAACGACGTAAATCCCTATTCATGGACGACTTGCGCAAACGACGTAAAATTTTCGAATTTCTAAGCGGGAACGGCGGCCATACTTTAACATTACTATTCCATCTATTTGATGGAATAACTTTAGTCCTGATAATGCGTTACGGAAACGGCGTATCTGTACTGCGTCGGCCGGGCATACGTAACTCATGGTTACACGGGCGCAATTGCTTCTTGAATCTGGGCCACTGTGTTTCTCAACTCCAGTCCTCGAGGCGCCCCCAACAGGTCATGTTTTCAGGCTTTCCATTATTTTTCACAGGTGATTTGATCAGTTTCACTGCCTTAGTAATTACCACAGCCATTTCATCCGAGGGAAGACATGAAAACATGACCTGTTGAGGCGCCTTGAGGACTGGAGTTGAGAAACACCGGCCTAGTGAATGGCGTGAAGCTCTGCTTACTTCCATCTTGCATACATCCAATCATGTGCGAGAACTAGTGCTACATAAAGTAGAAAATGCTAAATATATTGCCTTTAGAACTACTCTGGGGGGGGGAGATTTACGGCGCACGAGAGTCTGGGGCACCTGTGCATGGTGACCAATCAGCTTCCAAGTTTCATTGTCATAACACTTCAATCAGCACCAAGCTCCAATCACATGCAAGAAAAAAAAGAAAAACAGCAACAAAATAAGAGTATTTTCTGTTTGCACATCATTGATGACATCAGAGAGGGGTGTGTACATTTAGATTGGTCCGGGTCATAAGATAAAGGCGGGGGTGGGCCTCTCTGCACAAGATATAGGCGGGGGTGGGTCTCTCTTCACAAGATATAGGCGGGGGTGGGCCTCTCTGCACAAGATATAGGCGGGGGTGGGCCTCTCTGCACAAGATATAGGCGGGGTGGGTCTCTCTGCACAAGATATAGGCGGGGGTGGGCCTCTCTGCACAAGATATAGGCGGGGGTGGGTCCCTCTGCACAAGATATAGGCGGTGGTGGGCCTCTCTGCGTCTTCCTGTGAATAGAACCGATGGAAGGATCGGAGATCGGCCGGTACAATGTGTCCGCATACTTTTCCCACACAGAATGTCAGATATTTACAGAAGCTACAAAAGTAAACGTTTTCTTTTATCCTATGAGAATCTTCCTTTATCTCGTGTGACTCCTCCTCCAGATAATAATGAGAAGGTACAGAATACACAATGATTGCCCTCTTATAATACAAGGCCAGCGGCCTGTGACCTGTGACTGCGCTGTCCACTCACCTCCAGGATGGACGTTTGGATCTGAAGGATCAGCTCGTGGCCTTTGACCTGCCGGACGCAGATCTTGCAGGACAGCTGAGTGGTGGCCGGCGTGTATCGCTCCAGGGAAAAGGCACAGTGCAGTGGCTGCTGGTTACTGCACCAGACACGGGAGAAAGGGACTTCCTGCAATGAGAAGGACAGGAAGAGACACTCAGATGTTTGGATAGAATAGAAAATATGATAAGGATCAATGGCTGGACTAGTGATCGGCAACATGGACAGTATATTTCCCAACACCCCAGACGGATAATCTCTTAGAAACATGGGCATCTCTTTTCCTAGAACCACGGACAGCTCAACCCCTAGCACCATGGACAGTTCTTCTATCACTAGACAGATCCTGCCCTAGCACCATGGACAGTTCCTCTCCTATCACTAGGGACAGTTCTTCTCCTATCACCATGAACAGTTCATCTCCTATCACTAGGGACAGTTCTTCTCCTATCACTAGGGACAGTTCCTCTCCTATCACTAGGGACAGCTCCTCTCCTATCACTAGGGACAGTTCCTCTCCTATCACTATGGACAGTTCCTCTCCTATCACTAGGGACAGTTCCTCTCCTATCACTAGGGACAGCTCCTCTCCTATCACTAGGGACAGTTCCTCTCCTATCACTATGGACAGTTCCTCTCCTATCACTAGGGACAGTTCCTCTCCTATCACTAGGGACAGTTCCTCTCCTATCACTATGGACAGTTCCTCTCCTATCACTAGGGACAGTTCCTCTCCTATCACTAGGGACAGTTCCCCTCCTCCCCTCCTATCATTAGGGACAGCTCCTCTCCTATCACTAGGGACAGTTCCCCTCCTATCACTTTGGACAGTTCCTCTCCTATCACTAGGGACAGTTCCTCTCCTATCACTAGGGACAGTTCATTTCCTATCACTAGGGACAGTTCCTTTCCTATCACTATGGACAGTTCCTCTCCTATCACTATGGACAGTTCCTCTCCTATCACTATGGACAGCTCTTCCCCTAGCACCATGAACAGTTCATCTCCTATCACTATAGACAGCTCCTCTCCTATCACTAGGGACAGCTCCACTCCTAGCACCATGGACAGCTCCTCTCCCAGCACCATGGACAGCTCCTCTCCCAGCACCATGGACAGTTCCTCTTATTGCCATGGACAGCTCCTTTCCCAGCACCATGGACAGAAACTCTAGCATTAGTGCCATGGGAAGGTCCTCCTACATCCAAGGACAGCTCCTCCTATCACCACGGACGCTTCCTTCTCTAGTGCCACGGACAGCTCCTCTCCCAGCACCATGGACAGCTCCTCTCCCAGCACCCAGAAAATCTAGTACCATGGACAGCTCCTCTCCCAGCACCATGGATAGCTCCTCTCCCAGCATCATGGACAGCTCCTCTCCCAGCACCATGGATAGCTCCTCTCCCAGCACCATGGATAGCTCCTCTCCCAGCACCATGGACAGCTCCTATCCCAGCACCATGGTCAGCTCCTCTCCCAGCACCATGGATAGCTCCTCTCCCAGCACCATGGATAGCTCCTCTCCCAGCACCATGGATAGCTCCTCTCCCAGCACCATGGACAGCTCCTCTCCCAGCACCATGGACAGCTCCTCTCCCAGCACCATGGTCAGCTCCTTTCCTAGCACCATGGATAGCTCCTATTCCAGCACCCAGAAAATCTAGTACCATGGTCAGCTCCTCTCCCAGCACCATGGACAGCTCCTCTCCCAGCACCCAGAAAATCTAGTACCATGGACAGCTCCTTTCCTAGCACCATAGAAAGAAAATCTAGTACCATGGACAGCTCCTCTCCTGGCACCATGGACAGCTCCTCTCCTGGCACCATGGACAGTTCCTCTCCTAGCATCATAGAAAGAAAATCTAGCACCATGGTCAGCTCCTCTGTAGACTGCTCATCCGACCCGCTATTTGAGTTTCAGTTGAATTCTGGGTGGTAACAAAATGTCTCCACATTGCGATATCTATTCGGTATTTTAGACTTTTAGGTTTGGCGCTCTGATGCCATTTAGAGGTGGAATTTGTTATTGATAGGAAATGTCTATGAACAGAACTATTTCTGGAGCGCTTTGCTCAGAAAAGCCTCACCCGGTAGATAAGACCGCACTGTAATTGGCTGATTAGAGGTTCCTCTCCTCGGGATGCACACATGAAGACAACATAGAACTTTCAAGTTCTTGGTTTAAATCAGGCGTCTCCAAGCTTTCTAAGCAAAGGGACAGTTTACTGTACTTCAGACTTTAGGAGGGCCAGACTAGGGCCAGTGGGAATAAACCGTGCCCCATTGTTGGTGTCGGTGGGGGGAATAGTGGCCCATCGTTGGTGTCGTTGAGGGAAATAGTGGCCCATCGTTTGGTGTCAGTGGGGGGGCATAGTGGCCCATCGTTGGTGTCAGTGGGGGGAATAGTGGCCCATCATTGGTGTCGGTGGGGGGGGAATAGTGGCCCATCGTTGGTGTTGGTGGGGGGAAATAGTGGGCCATCGTTGGTGTCAGTGGGGGGAATAGTGGCCCATCATTGGTGTCGGTGGGGGGGGAATAGTGGCCCATCGTTGGTGTTGGTGGGGGGAAATAGTGGGCCATCGTTGGTGTCAGTGGGGGGAATAGTGGCCCATCATTGGTGTTGGTGGGGGGAAATAGTGGGCCATCGTTGGTGTCGGTGGGGAAATAGTGGCCCATCGTTGGTTTCGGTGGGAGAAATAGTGGCCCATCGTTGGTGTCGGTGGGGGGAAATAGTGGGCCATCGTTGGTGTCAGTGGGGGGAATAGTGGCCCATCGTTGGTGTCGGTGGGGGAAATAGTGGCCCATCGTTGGTTTCGGTGGGAGAAATAGTGGCCCATCGTTAGTGTCGGTGGGGGGAATAGTGGCCTATCGTTGGTGTCGGTAGGGGAAATAGTGGCCATCGTTGGTGTCGGTGGGAGAAATAGTGGCCCATCGTTAGTGTCGGTGGGGGAAATAGTGGCCATCGTTGGTGTCGGTGGGGGAATAGTGGCCCATCGTTGGTGTCGGTGGGGGGAATAGTGGCCCATCGTTGGTGTCGGTGGGGGGAAATAGTGGCCCATCGTTGGTGTCGGTGGGAGGAACAGTGGCCCATCGTTGGTATCAATTAAAAGTATTGTGCCCTTTTGATAGCGCTCCATATTCTTTACACACACATGACCTTTAATGGCATCCCAGTCTTAGTCCGGAGGGTTCAATATTGAGTTGGCTCCGCCCTTTGCAGTTATAACAGCTTCACCTCTTCTGGGAAGGCCATCCACAAGGTTTAGGAGGGTGTCTATGGGAACATTTGACCGTTCTTCCAGAAGCGCATTTGTGAGGTCAGGCACTGATGTTGGATGAGAAGGCCTGGCTCGCAGTCTCTAATTCATCCCAAAGGTGTACTATCAGGTTGAGGTCAGGACTCTGTGCAGGCCAGTCAAGTTCCTCCACCCCAAACTCGCTCATCCATGTCTCTATGGACCTTGCTTTGTGCACTGGTGGGCAGTCATGTTGGAACAGGAAGGGGCCGTCCCCAAACTCCTCCCACAAAGTTGGGAGCATGAAATTGTCCAAAATGTCTTGGTATGCTGACGCCTTAAGAGTTCCCGTTCAATGGAAGCCACATAGCATAAAACCAGGGATAATTTATTTAAAATAAACAAAGTAGGTAAAACACTCACATTTGAGCAGGTATACTTCGTCTCGGGGCACGAGACGAAGTGACCTATCACGAAACGTGTCGGGCGGAGCGAGCGACGTGCTGACGTCATCCCCCTCATCGCTGGAACTCTCAACACGAGTGGCGTATCTGGAAACGTCCGGCCGGCGTTACAGGCTGAAATGCTTTTTTATACCTGCTCAAAGGTGAGTGTTTTACCTACTTTGTTTATTTTAAATAAATTATCCCTGGTTTTATGCTATGTGGAGCATTTTTTCTTTACATACCCATGCTATTGAGCCCCGTGTGAACTTACATCTGACCGTGGATACAGCAACTTCCAGTCCCTGTGGTGTGGATACATCATTATCTAGCCCCCTTGTGGAGCGATAAGCTGTGTTTGGTCCTTCGGGACCTTTTTTTCTGGTAAGCAGATTTACATACGGTGGTGGATTCACATGCGGTGGTTAGGATCATATATCATTTGGAGTGTGCACGGGTGTCTTCTCCAATCTGAATCCTTCACGGACTGCTTTCTGCACTTGTTTAGACATATTCATGGACTCTGGTTTATCATGTCTGAACTGTTTTACATCCGCATTTTTTTATTTATGATCACAATTTACAGTGGCCCAGATTCAAGTAGAATTGCGCGATATTTGCGGGGGAGCAGGGCAACGATTTTGTCCTGCGCCCCCGCAAATATTTTGCGCTGCCCTCGATTCACGGAGCAGTAGCTCCGTGAATTGCAAGGGCGCGCCGGCAAATTTGCCCGGCGTAAGCGCGCGCAAGTTAAATGATCCCGCCGGGGGCGGGAATCATTTAAATTAGGCGCGCTCCCGCGCCGAGCGTACAGCGCATGCTCCGTCGGGAAACTTTCCCGACGTGCATTGCGGCAAATAACGTCGCAAGGACGTCATTTGCTTCTAAGTGAACGTGAATGGCGTCCAGCGCCATTCACGAATCACTTACGCAAACGCCGTGAAATTCAAATTTCACGGCGCGGGAAGGCCGGCTATACTTTAGCATTGGCTGCCCCTACTATTAGAAAGGGCAGCCTTGCGCTAAAAGTAGCCGTACGGAAACTCCGTACCTGGCTTGCGCGGGGCCCGCGCAAGCTTGTGAATCAGTGGTAGTCATTTGCATACTACACGCTGATACACAATGGGAGCGCCACCTAGCGGCCCCCGCAAGAATGCAGCCTAAAATCTGCGAGGCAGAAGAGCCTTATGCCGCGCAGATTTTAGCCTGCAGTCGGTGTAACGAGGTTCCTCAATCAGGAGCATTCGTTACACCGGAGCAAGTAAGCACTTGCGCTGCGTAACCTATGGTTACACAGGCGCAATTGCTTCTTGAATCTGGGCCACTGTCTTCTACGAATTAATTTTGCTTGTGGTTTTGTGAGCAATCTTTGAACCATTTATTCATTATTATTAGAGTCTGGGCCCACAGGTGCTGCACCTGCCCAAATTGTTTTGGGCGGCTCCGGCCCTCTTTTGCTCAGCGATATTATCACACTTGGAATCAATTTGTTTGAGTCACATATGATACACCAAGTGGGCTTTGCCCATGTATGATTGTTCTTCACAGGAATCATTTTTGGTTTAGCGCAATTACTTCCTTTTTTTCTATACGGTATATATATATATATATAAATTGTTACCATGCATTTAAAATAAAATATGTACAAAGAAGGTCCACTTGCCCAAACAACGTTGGATGTCCCCGGCTGTTAGAGACCTCATTATAATATGAATTAAAGGAAACCAATTTCCCGAATAGCTCCCGGACTCCTGCCTGAGCCGCATTCCTCCTCCTCCTATTAGAGGATTTGTATTTCTTAGCAGTGAATGGCTTTTCACAGCATAAAACAAAGCTGATTACATTGGGAACGTCCTAATGACACTTCTATTCCCAGCTAATGCTCTCCTTGTTATTATGACGAGATCTACACTTAGTGTGAGGTGAACACCTTCTGTGTCGGTGACTTGTAGGAAAGTATAATTATGGCTTTTTGTTGTAATGTTCATGAGCTGCTAATAAGAGATCCAGCGGGGGGAACCACGTCCTCTCCGAGGCATTCACCTACAGTATTTGTAGTATTATTGGGACCGACCGCCGCATTCATTTCCTTACAGCCACAGACATAGGAATGGCGGGGCTTTGTTGGTCTTACTTTCACCGAGAAGAAGAAGAAAGAGAACTGGAATTACAAACTAGAATGATGGCCGGACCCTTCCGTGAATGTTATAAAAAATGAATCCCAAAAATTTACAAAGGGAGCGCAAAACGACTGCTCGGTGCTTCACCGATGTACTTCGCCGATGTACGCCACCGATGTACGCCACCGATGTACTCCGCCGATGTACGCCGCCGATGTACTCCGCCGATGTACGCCACCGATGTACTCCGCCGATGTACGCCACCGATGTACTCCGCCGATGTACGCCACCGATGTACTCCGCCGATGTATGCCACCGATGTACTACGCCGATGTACGCCACCGATGTACTCCGCCGATGTACTCCGCCGATGTACGCCACCGATGTACTCCGCCGGTGTACTCCACCGATGTACGCCACCGATGTACTCCGCCGATGTACGCCACCGATGTACTCCGCCGATGTACGCCACCGATGTACGCCACCGATGTACTCCACCGATGTACTCCACTCTATAGTAACTCTTCCTCTATAGTAACTCTTCCTCTATAGTAACTCTTCCTCAATAGTAACTCTTCTTCTATAGTAACTCTTCCTCTATAGTAACTCTTCCTCTATAGTAACTCTTCTTCTATAGTAACTCTTCCTCTATAGTAACTCTTCCTCTATAGTAACTCTTCCTCTATAGTAACTCTTCCTCTATAGTAACTCTTCCTCTATAGTGACTCTTCCTCTATAGTAACTCTTCCTCTATAGTAACTCTTCCTCTATAGTAACTCTTCTTCTATAGTGACTCTTCCTCTATAGTGACTCTTCCTCTATAGTATCTCTTCCTCTATAGTATCTCTTCCTCTATAGTAACTCTTCCTCTATAGTATCTCTTCCTCTATAGTAACTCTTCTTCTATAGTGACTCTTCCTCTATAGTATCTCTTCCTCTATAGTAACTCTTCTTCTATAGTAACTCTTCCTCTATAGTAACTCTTCCTCTATAGCAGTGGTTCTCAACCTTTTGGTGCTGTGACCCCTTAATAACATTTGCCAAGTTGTGGGGACCCCCAACAGTAAAATTATTTTCGTAGCGTGACTTGTCAGCAACCAAGGCAAGAGAAGTAATTTGCACCCCTAACCCACGGAAATTTAGCGCTCCCTGAGTCCCCTCCAATCATACAGTATTAAAACCTCATATGGTACATTTAGGATATACCACTCTTTCTCTTTGTTCTCCTCTTTTCCCTTTTATCTCTCTCTATCCTAATTTCTTGTTTTTCCCCCATCGCTCTCTCTAGCCGTCTTTCTTGTTTTTTCTCTTATTCTTTCTCTCCCTTTTTCTTTCTTCCTCCCCCTCTTTTCCTCTCCCTTCCATGTATTCTCTATTTTAATTCCTTCTATTACTCCTTGGTGGAGGGGGAATGGGATGAGTGGCAATGCTGGGGGGAGTTCTGATCAGCCAACTTAGGTGTTCTTGATTAAGGTCATCTGCTAATTTGAGAACTTTAGTGGGGACTTTTAATGGCAACTATAATCACAGGTAGTGTTACCCAGTGTGTCTCTGACTTTGTGGTGTCTCGTAGTAGTGACACCTATGCTGAAATCAGGAGATGGGGTCTCCTCCAGCCCCTCCCACTTCACAATCCTCACCAATCAGCGGACCTCCAGTCTCTACCCCCCATCCATGCTGTGAACTGAATGGGTGGCTGCGAAGAGGCTGGGTGGGCGGCCGTGTGCTCCAGGAACAGCCCAGCTGGGTGGGCCACCGGCTCCAGAGACAGTCCTGCTGAGCAGCCGCAAGAAGGCTGGGAGAGTGGTGCGGGCTTCAGGAACAGCCCAGGATCTGGTGACCCCTGGCAAATCATCATTTTTTTTTTTTTTTTTCTCTTTTTTTTTTTTTTTTTTTTTTTTTTTAAAGTGTATTTTGTGCGTGTACTCGAGAGAGGAGCCGGACTGCAGGAGTTGGGAGTAGGCATGCCTCCCCCAGAGGCAATCTGCCACCTTTCTCCATGCCCCGGGTGGCAATGGCGGGTGTGTGAGGGGATCCTCCCACACAGCCCGCCCTACCTGCTCCGCTTTGAAGCCCAACGGGGCAGAGGGACTCCCTATAAGGGAGTGAGAGGATTAACCCGCTCAACCAGCCCCATTAGTCCTTCGCCTCTCTTTTTAGAGACCGCGTGGTCAAAGTGCGTGTGTTAACCCAATTTAGAGTGCGTGTGTAGGTGTGTGGTTTTTGTGGGAGGGGGGTGGGCGTACTAAGCACAGGCTTACCTTGCATAGCACACCCACCGGGAGCCGGGCTGAGACCACCAAACTCAATTCACATGAAGCCGAGACCGGGATCCGAACCTCTAGCTGCAGAGGTGAATGGCTTGTCAGCACAGTGCCAATCGCGTTGAGCCACCGCAGCTCCCTAGGCAAATCATCATTTGACCCCTGAGGGGGTCCCGACCCCCAGGTTGAGAACCACTGCTCTATAGTAACTCTTCCTCTATAGTATCTCTTCCTCTATAGTAACTCTTCTTCTAGTAACTCTTCCTCTATAGTAACTCTTCTTCTATAGTGACCCTTCCTCTATAGTAACTCTTCCTCTATAGTAACTCTTCCTCTATAGTATCTCTTCCTCTATAGTGACTCTTCCTCTATAAGAACTCTTCCTCTATAGTAACTCTTCCTCTATAGTGACTCTTCCTCTATAGTGACTATTCCTCTATAGTGACTCTTCTTCTATAGTAACTCTTCCTCTATAGTATATCTTCCTCTATAGTAACTCTTCTTCTAGTAACTCTTCCTCTATAGTAACTCTTCCTCTATAGTAACTCTTCCTCTATAGTAACTCTTCCTCTATAGTATCTCTTCCTCTATAGTAACTCTTCTTCTAGTATCTCTTCCTCTATAGTAACTCTTCCTCTATAGTAACTCTTCCTCTATAGTAACTCTTCCTCTATAGTGTCTCTTCCTCTATAGTAACTCTTCCTCTATAGTAACTCTTCCTCTATAGTAACTCTTCCTCTATAGTGTCTCTTCCTCTATAGTAACTCTTCTTCTAGTATCTCTTCCTCTATAGTAACTCTTCCTCTATAGTAACTCTTCCTCTATAGTAACTCTTCCTCTATAGTGTCTCTTCCTCTATAGTAACTCTTCTTCTATAGTGACTATTCCTCTATAGTAACTCTTCTTCTATAGTAACTCTTCCTCTATAGTAACTCTTATTCTAGTAACTCTTCCTCTATAGTAACTCTTCCTCTATAGCAACTCTTCCTCTATAGTATCTCTTCCTCTATAGTAACTCTTCTTCTATAGTGACTATTCCTCTATAGTGACTCTTCTTCTATAGTAACTCTTCCTCTATAGTAACTCTTCTTCTATAGTAACTCTTCCTCTATAGTAACTCTTCTTCTATAGTAACTCTTCCTCTATAGTATCTCTTCCTCTATAGTAACTCTTCCTCTATAGTAACTCTTCTTATATAGTGACTCTTCCTCTATAGTAACTCTTCTTCTATAGTGACTCTTCTTCTATAGTAACTTCCTCTATAGTAACTCTTCCTCTATAGTGACTCTTCCTCTATAGTAACTCTTCTTCTATAATAACTCTTCTTCTATAATAACTCTTCTTCTATAGTAACTCTTCCTGGTGGCTGCTTCCTCTCTCCTCTATGTCCTACAGAGCGTGAGCTGGGGGACTCTGGGGGCCGCGACCTGGATTCAGTTGCAGCTAAGGCCATCCTTACCACTAGAGGCTCTGGTGAACACCTGCTGAATCTTATGCCGCATACACACCATCACTTTTTGTGATGAAAAAGAATGAGATTTTTTAAAACGTCATTTAAAATGACCGTGTGGGGGGGGAAAACGTCGTTTTATGTCTTCTGAAAAACGACAAAAAAAAATTCGAACATGCTTAATTTTTTTTGTGTCATTTTTCAAAACGTCTTTTTTTGTGTCATTTAAAATGATAGTGTGTGGGCAAAACAACGTTTTTAAACCCGCGCATGCTCAGAAGCAAGTTATGAAGCGAGCTTGAATGGAACAGAGTGCCGCCGTACGTGCTGAACGTAACCGCGCTTTGCTAGAGCATTTCGAAAAAACGATGGTGTGTAGGCAACGTCGTTTTTTAAAAAAGAAGTTTCAAAAACTTAGTTTTTTTTCATCACATAAAACGTCGTTTTTTTCTATCACAAAAAACGACCGTCTGTACACCGGCATCAGACTCCGCGCCCTGGGGAATCTTGGGCTCAAGCTTCCTGTGGGATCCCTGTTTGTGCTCTGGTGGACGTGCCCTCCATATCCACTCTGTGTTCCATCCGCAGCAGTCTGGCATAGGGTTCACTACCTTGTGGTGCACTCCTGACTCCAACAGGGTGCATCTGTCATCTGACCACAGGTGACCTGACACTATCTGATGAGACGAGACAGATCATGCCTTTCTAGAAAGTAGAAAACACGATCTGTCATCTCCTATAGTAAGTCCCCTCCCACCCCCCCCCCCCCCAGTTAGAACACACATGAGGGAACACAGTTAACCCATTGATCGCCCCCTAGTGTTAACCCCTTCCCTGGCAGTCACATTTACATAGTAATCAGTGAATATTTATAGCTCTGATCACTGTGTAAATGCAAATGGTCCCAAAAATGTGTCAAAAGTGTCCGATCTGTCCGCCGCAATGTCGCAATACCGCAAAAAAAAATCGCAGATCACCGCCATTACTAGTACAAAAAAAAACACCATTTAAATGCCATAAATCTTTCCCATAGTTTGTAGACCCTATAACTTTTATGCAAACCAATCAATATACGCTTATTGTGATTTATTTTACAAAAAAATATGTAGAGAATATATATCGACCTAAACTGAGGAATTTTTTTTTTTATTATATATTTATTAAATTAAGATATTAACTATAACAAAAAGTAAAAGATATTGGGCCAGATTCAGAAAGATCAGCGGATCTTTCTGCTGGCGTAACGTATCCCCGATATGTTACGCCGCTGTAACTTTGGGCGCAAGTTCTGTATTCAGAAAGAACTTGCGCCCTTATTTACGGCGGCGTAACGTATGTGTTGCGGCGTAAGGCCGCGTAATTCAAATGGGGATGTAGGGGGCGTGTTTTATTTTTAAATTTGTGTTGACCCCGCGTTTTTTAAGTTTTATTTGAACGGGGCATGCGCCGCCCGTAAAATATCCCAGTGTGCATTGCTCTAAATGACGTCGCAAGGACGTCATTGCTTTCGACGTGAACGTAAATTACGTCCAGCCGTATTCGCAAACAACTTACGCAAACGACGTAAAATTTCAAAACTCGGCGCGGGAACGACGGCCATACTTAACATTAGCTACCCCTCATATAGCAGGGGTAACTATACGCCGGAAAAAGCCGAACGCAAACTACGTAAAAAAAAAAGCGCCGGGCGGTCGTTCGTTTCTGAATCGGCGTAAATCCTCATTTGCATATTCCTCGCGTAAAAATACGGAAGCGCCACCTAGTGGCCAGCCTGGAATTGCAGCCTTACACCTGTCGGATCTTAGGGATATCTATGCGGAACCAATCCAGGAACCAGGGGCAGCCAATGTTACGTATACCCGTCGTTCCCGCGTCACAAAATTTTAAATTGACGTAGTTTGCGTAAGTGAATCATGAATGGCGCTGGACACCATTCACGTTCACTTTGAAGCAAATGACGTCCTTGCGACGTCATTTGCCGCAATGCACGTCGGGAAAGTTTCCAGACGGAGCATGCGCACTACGCTCGGCGCGGGAACGCGCCTAATTTAAATGATTCCCGCCCCTACGGGATCATTTAAATTGCGCGCGCTTACGCCGGGCATTTTGCCGTAGCGCCCACGCAATTTACGGAGCTACTGCTCCGTGAATCGCGGGTAGCGCAGAAAATTTGCGGGGGCGCAGGGCAAAAACGTTGCCCTGCGCCTCCGTAAAAAAAGAGCAAATGTACCTGAATCTACCACATTGTGTTTTTTTTTTTTTTAAATGTTGCTCTTTTTTTGTTTATAGCGCAAAAAATAAAAACCGCAGAGGTGATCAAATACCACCAAAAGAAAGCTCTATTTGTGGGGAAAATGTGATGGAAGTTTTCTTTCATTATAATGTTTTATTCCTTTATTTCTTTTATATTCTTATATTGTTTTTATTTCTTTATCTATATAAGATATATACATATGCATGTGTGAAAATATATATTACCCACTTAACATCCGTCAAATGACGGCGGGCGGAATGCTCTACTGTTCCGACAGGACGTCATATGACGTCCTGTCTTTTAAAGCCTCTAGAGCGCGCGCGCCCGTCGCGTCACTGGGAAAACCGCGCGCGTGCCCGGCGGCCGCGATGGCCGCCGGGCACCCGAGATTGCCCAGTAACTGAGCAGGGACGTGGAGCTCTGTGTGTAATGATGGGGTGTAAACACAGAGCTCCACGTGCTGTCAGGGAGAGAGGAGACCGATCTGTGCCCCTTGTACATAGAGACACAGCATCGGTCACCTCCCCCAGTCACCCCCCTCCCCCCACACAGTTAGAACACACCCACGATACACATTTAACCCCTTCCTCACCCCCTAGTGTTAACCCCTTCCCTGCCAGTCACATTTATACAGTAATCAATGCATATTTATAGCACTGTTCACTGTATTAATGTGAATGGTCCCAAAAATGTGCCGCTATAATGTCGCAGTCCCGAAAAAAAAACGCAGATCCCCGACCATTAATAGTAAATTTTGTAGGCAATATAACTTTTGCGCAAACCAGGTTATTGCGATTTTTTTTTTTACCAAAAATATGTAGAATAATACGTATCGGCCTAAACTGAGAAAAACATTTTTTTTTTTAAAAAAAAATTGGATATTTATTACAGCAAAAAGTAAAAAATATTGTTTTTTTTTCAAAATTTACGCTCTTTTTTTGTTTATAGCCCAAAAAATAAAAACCGCACAGGCGATCAAATACCATTAAAAGAAAGCTCTATTTGTGGGGAAAAAAGGACGTCAATTTTGTTTGGGAGCCACAGCGCACGACCGCGCAATTGTCAGTTAAAGCGACGCAGTGCCGGAAGCTAAAATCTCGTCTGGGCAGGAAGGGGGTGTATGTGCCCAGTAGGCAAGTGGTTACAATAGTATTATTATCCTTCAATGAAATGACAGATTATAAAAAGTTTCAGTACATTTTATCTTGGAGTGAGGACAAAGGACTATTAATATCAAAAAACAGATGTCTTCAAACCCCCTCCAAAACAGCTCCTCCCATGGCTCCCTCCATTGACTAAAACAAATATGGCGATTGTGGAAGGAAAGAATGTGCCATGAGGGCTCCATGCCATAAATGGACTTGCAAAGAGAAACCACCATATATGGACTGACCTATCAGTATGCTTATGTGTGTGATGTCGTCATGTTGTTTATAAAAGACCAATAAAAAGTCCAGCCCCTTCTCTCTGATTCTGGAACACCTAAAGAAACCGAGCTCTCTCTCTCAGTTCTCTGCACACTTTCACGATTTGGGTCAAACGGCAGAATGGGTTAAGCCCTGAGGTTGTGTCAGGGGTCAACCTATTTAACCACTTCCCGACCGCCGCATGTACATATACGTCGGCAGAATGGCACGGACAGGCACATTGGCGTACCTGTACGTCCCTGCCTAGACGTGGGTCGGGGGTCCGATCGGGACCCCCCCCCCGCTACATGCGGCGGTCGGATACGTGCGGGGAGCGATCCGGGACGAGGGCGCGGCTATTCGTTTCTAGCCGCCCCCTCGCGATCGCTCCCCGGAGCTGAAGAACGGGGAGAGCCGTATGTAAACACACCTTCCCCGTGCTTCACTGTGGCGGCTGCATCGATCGAGTGTTCCCTTTTATAGGGAGACTCGATCGATGACGTCACACCTACAGCCACACCCCCCTACAGTTGTAAACACACACTAGGTGAACCCTAACTCCTACAGCGCCCCCTGTGGTTAACTCCCAAACTGCACCTGTCATTTTCACAATAAACAATGCAATTTAAATGCATTTTTTGCTGTGAAAATGACAACGGTCCCAAAAATGTGTCAAAATTGTCCGAAGTGTCCGCCATAATGTCGCAGTCACGAAAAAAAAAAACGCTGATCGCCGCCATTAGTAGTAAAAAAAAAAAAAAACTATCCCCTATTTTGTAAATGCTATAAATTTTGCGCAAACCAATCGATAAACGCTTATTGCGATTTTTTTTTACCAAAAATAGGTAGAAGAATACGTATCGGCCTAAACTGAGGAAAAAAATGTTTTTTATATGTTTTTGGGGGATATTTATTACAGCAAAAAGTAAAAAATATTGCATTTTTTTCAAAATTGTTGCTCTATTTTTGTTTATAGCGCAAAAAATAAAAACCGCAGAGGCGATCAAATACCACCAAAAGAAAGCTCTATTTGTGGGGAAAAAAGGACGCTAATTTTGTTTGGGAGCCACGTCGCACGACCGCGCAATTGTCATTTGAAGCTGCGCAGTGCCGTATCGTAAAAAAAAAAAAAAAATGGCCCGGTTATTGGGCAGCCAAATCTTCCAGGGCTGAAGCAGTTAATGAATATGAATGGAATGTCCCAACCCTACAGGTACATTCCTTCTAGAGAATATTCTTTGACATAAAATACTAAGGGCCAGATTCACATAGAAATGCGTTACGCTGCGGCGGCGTAACGTATCCCATTTACGCTACACCGCCGCAAGTTTACAGCGTAAGTGCTTGATTCACAAAGCACTTACCTGTAAACTTGCGGCGGCGTAACGTAAATCTGCCCGGCGCAAGCCCGCCTAATTCAAATGGGGCGGGGACCATTTAAATTAGGCGCGTTCCCGCGCCGAACGTACTGCGCATGCTCCGTCCCTAAAATTACCCGACGTTCATTACGCTAAATGACGTTGCAAGGACGTCATTGGTTTCGACGTTAACGTAAATGGCGTCCAGCGCCATTCACGGACGACTTACGCAAACGACGTGAAATTTAAAAATTCGACGCGGGAACGACGGCCATCCTTAACATGGGTTAGACCACCTAGAGGGCATGCTTAGTTTTAGGCGACGCATCTCTACGGAAACGACGTCAATTTAGATCGACGGGCAAAGCGGACGTTCGTGAATCGGCGTAACTAGTCATTTGCATATTCTACGCCGACCGCAATGGAATCGCCACCTAGCGGCCGGCCTAGAATTGCAGCCTAAGATCCGACGGTGTAACACAGTTACACCTGTAGGATCTTAGGCATATCTATGCGTAACCTGATTCTATGAATCAAGCGCATAGATACGACGGGCGGATCACAGAGATATGACGGCGTATCTCTTTTGTGAATCTGGCCCTAATACGCTACTTTTGGATCTGTTATCAGAAAAATGGTTCTTTGTAAAGAAAAAAGAAAAAAATAAAGAAAATAAAGTGTGACTGGAGAAGCCTCCGTTGAACCCGTAATTCTGCGTGATTGATGTTCCCGCGAAGTGAGTGAGACTTCTGAAGCCCGAAGTATGAAATGAAAAGAAGAAGAAGTGCGCTTTACAATGGTGATACCTTTTATTAGGATGACTATGGAGGTCTGACGCGGCCTTCTAGGAATTAAACCCTCAAGGCCTCACTTGAGCTACTTCAGAAAATTTGTTCTCTTTAAAGATTATGTGAAATAGAAGAGGCTTTGCGGGTTTCTTTCTGGCCACACGAAGATAGAGAGTAAAATGTTAACTGTTTGTTCCAGGCGGGACTCAACCTTTTCATTTCACAAGCAGTCCGATCTTCTCTCGAGTCTCACCCCCCCCCAGTCCGATCTTCTCTCGAGTCTTACCCCCCAGTCCGATCTTCTCTCGAGTCTCACCCCCCCAGTCCGATCTTCTCTCGAGTCTCACCCCCCCAGTCCGATCTTCTCTCGAGTCTCACCCCCCAGTCCGATCTTCTCTCGAGTCTTACCCCCAGTCCGATCTTCTCTCGAGTCTTACCCCCCAGTCCGATCTTCTCTCGAGTCTTACCCCCCCCAGTCTGATCTTCTCTCGAGTCTCACCCCCCCAGTCCGATCTTCTCTCGAGTCTCACCCCCCCAGTCCGATCTTCTCTCGAGTCTTACCCCCCCCAGTCTGATCTTCTCTCGAGTCTCACCCCCCCAGTCCGATCTTCTCTCGAGTCTCACCCCCCCAGTCTGATCTTCTCTCGAGTCTCACCCCCCCCAGTCCGATCTTCTCTCGAGTCTCACCCGCCCCAGTCCGATCTTCTCTCGAGTCTTACCCCCCCCAGTCCGATCTTCTCTCGAGTCTCACCCCCCCCAGTCCGATCTTCTCTCGAGTCTCACCCCCCCATTCCGATCTTCTCTCGAGTCTCACCCCCCAGTCCGATCTTCTCTCGAGTCTTACCCCCCAGTCCGATCTTCTCTCGAGTCTCACCCGCCCAGTCCGATCTTCTCTCGAGTCTCACCCTCCCAGTCCGATCTTCTCTCGAGTCTCACCCTCCCAGTCCGATCTTCTCTCGAGTCTTACCCCCCCCAGTCCGATCTTCTCTGGAGTCTCACCCCCCCAGTCCGATCTTCTCTCGAGTCTTACCCCCCCAGTCCGATCTTCTCTCGAGTCTCACCCCCCCAGTCCGATCTTCTCTCGAGTCTCACCCCCCCCCAGTCTGATCTTCTCTCGAGTCTCACCCCCCCCAGTCTGATCTCCTCTCGAGTCTTACCCCCCCAGTCTGATCTTCTCTCGAGTCTCACCCTCCCAGTCCGATCTTCTCTCGAGTCTTACCCCCCCCCCCAGTCCGATCTTCTCTCGAGTCTTACCCCCCCCCAGTCCGATCTTCTCTCGAGTCTTACCCCCCCAGTCCGATCTTCTCTCGAGTCTCACCCCCCCAGTCCGATCTTCTCTCGAGTCTCACCCTCGCAGTCCGATCTTCTCTCGAGTCTTACCCCCCCCAGTCTGATCTTCTCTCAAGTCTCACCCCCCCCAGTCCGATCTTCTCTCGAGTCTTACCCCCCCCAGTTTGATCTTCTCTCGAGTCTTACCCCCCCAGTCCGATCTTCTCTCGAGTCTTACCCCCCCAGTCCGATCTTCTCTCGAGTCTTACCCCCCCAGTCCGATCTTCTCTCGAGTCTTACCCCCCCAGTCCGATCTTCTCTCGAGTCTTACCCCCCCCAGTCCGATCTTCTCTCGAGTCTTACCCCCCCCAGTCCGATCTTCTCTCGAGTCTCACCCCCCCAGTCCGATCTTCTCTCGAGTCTTACCCCCCCCAGTCCGATCTTCTCTCGAGTCTCACCCCCCCAGTCCGATCTTCTCTCGAGTCTTACCCCCCCCCCAGTCCGATCTTCTCTCGAGTCTTACCCCCCCCCAGTCCGATCTTCTCTCGAGTCTTACCCCCCCCCAGTCCGATCTTCTCTCGAGTCTCACCCCCCCAGTCCGATCTTCTCTTTAGGTCTTACCCCCCCAGTCCGATCTTCTCTCGAGTCTCACCCCCCCCAATCCGATCTTCTCTCGAGTCTCACCCCCCCCAGTCCAATCTTCTCTCGAGTCTTACCCCCCCAGTCCGATCTTCTCTCGAGTCTCACCCCCCAGTCCGATCTTCTCTCGAGTCTTACCCCCCCCAGTCCGATCTTCTCTCGAGTCTCACCCCCCCAATCCGATCTTCTCTCGAGTCTCACCCCCCCAGTCCGATCTTCTCTCGAGTCTTACCCCCCTCCCAGTCCGATCTTCTCTCGAGTCTCACCCCCCCAGTCCGATCTTCTCTCTAGTCTTACCCCCCCCAGTCCGATCTTCTCTCGAGTCTTACCCCCCCAGTCCGATCTTCTCTCGAGTCTCACCCCCCCAGTCCGATCTTCTCTCGAGTCTCACCCTCGCAGTCCGATCTTCTCTCGAGTCTTACCCCCCCCCCAGTCTGATCTTCTCTCAAGTCTCACCCCCCCAGTTTGATCTTCTCTCGAGTCTTACCCCCCCAGTCCGATCTTCTCTTGAGTCTTACCCCCCCAGTCCGATCTTCTCTCGAGTCTTACCCCCCCAGTCCGATCTTCTCTCGAGTCTTACCCCCCCAGTCCGATCTTCTCTTGAGTCTTACCCCCCCAGTCCGATCTTCTCTCGAGTCTCACCCCCCCAGTCCGATCTTCTCTCGAGTCTTACCCCCCCCAGTCCGATCTTCTCTCGAGTCTTACCCCCCCAGTCCGATCTTCTCTCGAGTCTTACCCCCCCCCCAGTCCGATCTTCTCTCGAGTCTCACCCCCCAGTCCGATCTTCTCTCGAGTCTCACCCCCCCAGTCCGATCTTCTCTCGAGTCTTACCCCCCCAGTCCGATCTTCTCTCGAGTCTTACCCCCCCAGTCCGATCTTCTCTCGAGTCTCACCCCCCCAGTCTGATCTCCTCTCGAGTCTTACCCCCCCAGTCTGATCTTCTCTCGAGTCTCACCCTCCCAGTCCGATCTTCTCTCGAGTCTTACCCCCCCCCCAGTCCGATCTTCTCTCGAGTCTTACCCCCCTCCCAGTCCGATCTTCTCTCGAGTCTCACCCTCCCAGTCCGATCTTCTCTCTAGTCTTACCCCCCCCAGTCCGATCTTCTCTCGAGTCTTACCCCCCCAGTCCGATCTTCTCTCGAGTCTCACCCCCCCAGTCCGATCTTCTCTCGAGTCTCACCCTCGCAGTCCGATCTTCTCTCGAGTCTTACCCCCCCCCCAGTCTGATCTTCTCTCAAGTCTCACCCCCCCAGTTTGATCTTCTCTCGAGTCTTACCCCCCCAGTCCGATCTTCTCTTGAGTCTTACCCCCCCAGTCCGATCTTCTCTCGAGTCTTACCCCCCCAGTCCGATCTTCTCTCGAGTCTTACCCCCCCAGTCCGATCTTCTCTTGAGTCTTACCCCCCCAGTCCGATCTTCTCTCGAGTCTTACCCCCCCAGTCCGATCTTCTCTCGAGTCTTACCCCCCCAGTCCGATCTTCTCTCGAGTCTTACCCCCCAAGTCCGATCTTCTCTCGAGTCTTACCCCCCAAGTCCGATCTTCTCTCAAGTCTTACCCCCCCAGTCCAATCTTCTCTCGAGTCTTACCCCCCCAGCCTGATCTCCTCTCGAGTCTTACCCCCCCAGTCTGATCTTCTCTCGAGTCTCACCCTCCCAGTCCGATCTTCTCTCGAGTCTTACCCCCCCCAGTCCGATCTTCTCTCGAGTCTCACCCTCCCAGTCCGATCTTCTCTCGAGTCTTACCCCCCCCCCCCAGTCCGATCTTCTCTCGAGTCTTACCCCCCCCCAGTCCGATCTTCTCTCGAGTCTCACCCTCCCAGTCCGATCTTCTCTCTAGTCTTACCCCCCCCCCCAGTCCGATCTTCTCTCGAGTCTCACCCCCCCAGTCCAATCTTCTCTCGAGTCTTACCCCCCCCAATCCGATCTTCTCTCGAGTCTTACCCCCCAAACCCGATCTTCTCTCGAGTCTTACCCCCCCAGTCCGATCTTCTCTTGAGTCTTACCCCCCAGTCCGATCTTCTCTCGAGTCTCACCCCCCAGTCCGATCTTCTCTCGAGTCTTACCCCCCCAGTCCGATCTTCTCTCGAGTCTTACCCCCCCCCAGTCCGATCTTCTCTCGAGTCTTACCCCCCAGTCCGATCTTCTCTCGAGTCTTACCCCCCCCCAGTCCGAACTTCTCTCGAGTCTTACCCCCTGCCTGCCGAAAGATCGGAAACCATGACCGGCGTATTGTCCTTCCATCCTATAAAATGATATATATACTCGTCTAACCACCTGCCTTCCGGAAAGGTTTTACCCCCCCCCCCCATCATGACCAGGGCAATTGTTGCTAATCAGCACTGCGTCACTTTAATGCAGTCATGCAACGTTGTACCCAAATTACATTTATAAAAAATGTTTTACACAAATAGAGCTTACTTTTGGTGGTATTTGATCACCTCTGTTTTTTTTTTCCTTCTTCTTTTTTTATATATAAACAAAAAAATACAGAAAATGTTGATGGATGGAGACATGGATGAATGGGGGAGTGGAAGCATGAATGGAGACATGGATGGATGGGGGAGTGGAAGGATGGATGGAGACATGGATGGATGGGGGAGTGGAAGGATGGATGGAGAAATGGATGGGGGAGTGGAAGGATGTATGGAGACATGGAAGGATGGGGGAGTGGAAGGATGGATGGGGGAGTGGAAGGATGGATGGAGACATGGAAGGATGGGGGAGTGGAAGGATGGATGGAGACATGGATGGATGGGGGAGTGGAAGGATGGATGGCGGAGTGGAAGGAAGGATGGAGACATGGATGGATGGGGGAGTGGAAGGATGGATGGAGACATGGATGGATGGGGCAGTGGAAAGATGGAATGGGGAGTGGAAGGATGGATGGAGACATGGATGGATGGGGGAGTGGAAGGATGGATGGAGACATGGATGGATGGGGGAGTGGAAGGATGGGGAGTGGAAGGATGGGGAGTGGAAGGATGGGGGAGTGGAAGGATGGAGGGAGACATGGATGGGTGGGGGAGTGGAAGGATGGAGGGAGATATGGATGGGTGGGGGAGTGGAAGGATGGAGGGAGATATGGATGGATGGGGGAGTGGAAGGATGGAGGGAGACATGGATGGGTGGGGGAGTGGAAGGATGGAGGGAGATATGGATGGATGGATGGGGAGTGGAAGGATGGATGGAGACATGGAAGGATGGGGAGTGGAAGGATGGAGGGAGATTGGTGGGACGGATCTAGTGGGCGTGTCCTTTCATTCTTTGTAGTAAAACTGCCGGAACACAAAGGGAAGGAAATCTCATTACAAAGCAGAAATCTTTTCTTTTTTTTCTCGTCGCCTGAATTCTGACACTAAATGAGAATTCCACGTTCCCCTCTAAATGCCTCGGAGTTTCTCAAAGCGGCGGCCCCTTTACCCTAAATCACCGCGGCCTTCGCTGCGCCACTTCTCCCCGCCACGTTTTATGGCGCTCCAGCATATCACTTTCCTTATTTTATACACTGTGCTGTTATAAAGTAATGGTTCTTTCATCTGCATTTTATCTCCAAGTAGTACATTTTAATAGTTACTTCAGGTCTACGGCACTCATGGAACTTTTAGCGCCGTGTGCACCGGATACACCATAAAGATTAATGCCCAAGAATTTACATTGTTATAATGCCTCTCTCGCTTTTCACGGCACCCTGAAGTTCCGTTTGACGTTTGGAGAATAGGGAGGAAAATTTGGACTAGTAATGGCGGAATTTTTTGCAAGCTATGGGGAAAAGCGGGTCAATTTATCATCGGCTTGGTCTAGGGGATGGCAGAGAATTATGTGGCCGCGGCTCTGAGGTATCGGTGTTTGTAGCACATTATTCTATTGCCGGGCCGCTTTCCAGATGAGAAGATCTTTTATGTTGTCCTTCAACAAAGAGCAAAAGAGCAATCGCGATGTACAGTGCGCGGAAATCCGGAGCCAACCACCCAGTGCCACTTTTCTCACGTCTGAAGGGTAAAACTCCCATTTTTATCGCCTTCTGTGTCCTTTGGGCAATCCAAAGATATGTAGTGCCGACCCCTAACAGGTCCTACAGATTCGTCCTAGGTTCTCTTCCCAGGTTGGAGTAAGGAATACCAGTCACGCAACTCACTAATGATTTACTAACTACGAAAACCAATGGCCGCTACTCCATGCTCACACTACTGGACCATTATGTGGCCTTTGATACTGTGGACCATCTCCATCCCCTCCAAAAAAATCCACCCTCTTGGCGTTCAAGACTCTGCTCTCTCCTGGTTCTCCTCCTACCCATCACAGCGCTCCTTCATTGTTACCTATAACTCTGTCTCCTCCTCTCCACCTCCTCTTTCTGTAGGGGGGTCCTCCATGGTTCTGTCCTTGAACCCCTTCTTTTCTCCATTTAAACCTCCTCTCTTGGTCAATTTATAAACTCCCATGGCTTCCAGTACCATCTCTATGGTCATTACACCATGAATACCAGTCACGCACCAAATTCACTAATAATTTACTAACTACGAAAACCAATGGCCGCTACGCCATACTCACACTACTGGACCTTTATGTGGCCTTTGATACTGTGGACCATCCCCATCTCCTCCAAAAAATTCCACCCTCTTGGCGTTCAAGACTCTGCTCTCTCCTGGTTCTCCTCCTACCCATCACAGCGTTCCTTCATCGTTACCTATAACTCTGTCTCCTCCTCTCCACTTCCCCTTTCTATAAGGGGGTCCCCCAAGGTTCTGTCCTTGAACCCCTTCTCTTCTCCATGTAAACCCCTTCAAGACTCTGCTCTCTCCTGGTTCTCCTCCTACCGACCACAGCGCTCCTTCATTGTTACCTCCTCCTCTCCACTTCCTCTTTCCATAGGGGGGTCCTCCAAGGTTCTGTCCTTGAACCCCTTCTCTTCTCCATCTAAACCTCCCCTCTTGGTCAATTTATAAACTCCCACGGCTTCCATTACCATCTCTATGGTCATGACACCAACATCTCTGTACTCCTTCCTTCCCCCCTTCAGTCTCCTCTTACATTACTAACTTATTTACTGACATATCAGACCGGATGTCACTCCACTTCCTCACACTCAATCTTTCTAAAACTGAGCTCATTAATATTTCCTCCTGCCCGTGCCCCCTCCCCCCCCTCCCCTGACTTCAGGATCAATAATACAACCATCATTCTATCCCCTAATGCCCGGGTACGAGGTCTAATCCTGGACTCTGACCTCTCCTTTCATCCCCAAATCCAATCGCTGTCCAAATCTTACAGACGTCGCCTCCGTAACATCTCTAAAATACGCCCCTCAAGCTACTTATTCACTCCTTTGTTATCTCTCGCCTTGACTATTGGAACTTCCTCCTCATTGGCCGAACTCTCCACAAGCTGTCCCCTCTTCAGATTATCATGAATGCTGATGCTAGACTCCTCCACCTTACCAACCATGCAGTGTCCTCCACCCCTCTCTACCAATCCCTCCACTGGCCTCCATTCCATGTCCTCCACCCCTCTCTACCAATCCCTCCACTGGCCTCCATTCAGTGTCCTCCACCCCTCTCTACCAATCCCTCCACTGTCCTCCACCCCTCTCTACCAATCCCTCCACTGGTCTCCATTCAGTGTCCTCCACCCCTCTCTACCAATCCCTCCACTGACCTCCATTCAGTGTCCTCCTCCCCTCTCTACCAATCCCTCCACTGGTCTCCATTCAGTGTCCTCCACCCCTCTCTACCAATCCCTCCACTGGTCTCCATTCAGTGTCCTCCACCCCTCTCTACCAATCCCTCCACTGGTCTCCATTCAGTGTCCTCCACCCCTCTCTACCAATCCCTCCACTGACCTCCATTCAGTGTCCTCCACCCCTCTCTACCAATCCCTCCACTGGTCTCCATTCAGTGTCCTCCACCCCTCTCTACCAATCCCTCCACTGACCTCCATTCAGTGTCCTCCACCCCTCTCTACCAATCCCTCCACTGGTCTCCATTCAGTGTCCTCCACCCCTCTCTACCAATCCCTCCACTGACCTCCATTCAGTGTCCTCCACCCCTCTCCACCAATCCCTCCACTGACCTCCATTCAGTGTCCTCCACCCCTCTCTACCAATCCCTCCACTGACCTCCATTCAGTGTCCTCCTCCCCTCTCTACCAATCCCTCCACTGGTCTCCATTCAGTGTCCTCCACCCCTCTCTACCAATCCCTCCACTGACCTCCATTCAGTGTCCTCCACCCCTCTCTACCAATCCCTCCACTGTCCTCCATTCAGTGTCCTCCACCCCTCTCTACCAATCCCTCCACTGACCTCCATTCAGTGCCCTCCACCCCTCTCTACCAATCTCTCCACTGACCTCCATTCAGTGTCCTCCACCCCTCTCTACCAATCCCTCCACTGACCTCCATTCAGTGTCCTCCACCCCTCTCTACCAATCCCTCCACTGACCTCCATTCAGTGTCCTCCACCCCTCTCTACCAATCCCTCCACTGACCTCCATTCAGTGTCCTCCACTCCTCTCTACCAATCCCTCCACTGATCTCTATTCAGTGTCCTTCACCCCTCTCTACCAATCCCTCCACTGGTCTCCATTCAGTGTCCTTCACCCCTCTCTACCAATCCCTCCACTGGTCTCCATTCAGTGTCCTCCACCCCTCTCTACCAATCCCTCCACTGACCTCCATTCCTGAAATAATGTGTCTATGAAGTATTTAATAAACAACCATTTTACGTAACCAAATGCTTCTGAAAAGTTGCCGTTACATTGTTCCCAATGATATAAAAATCCAGCGATGTCCTCAGGGGGTGGAGATGGCTCCCCGGCCCCCCTTTGTTTTTGGGGCTCATATATGGGAACCGGTTTCAGAGGAAGGCAGCCGCCGGCAGCCAATGAATAACCCCCATTCATATTGTGTATAATCGATCATATTAGTCGGCGCTCCACCTGTAGCCGATGCAGGGCCCATTACAGGAGGTTATTTACACCGCGGTGGGGGAAGGGAATGTTGTTTCAATTTGCAGTATTTCACTTCCAGATTTTCACTTCCCGTTATCTCTTCTATTCTTCTATATCTCTGACATGTATAGTTCCGTGATTTGTGCGTTCAATTCCCTTCACGTTTCTCTTCTTATAGGGATAGAAGTGGATGAAATTGCTATTTTATTTACAGTAGAGTTCTAAGAAAAAATCTTTTATGGCTCTATAATGCAAAAATGCTTCACATTACCGGGGAGCCGACCGAACATGAAAGGGGAGGTTCTCGCACTAACTTTTATTTCATTTATTTTTTACACCATCTTATTGGTTCGTTTCTTCTTCAGTATTTATTCCTAACTTTGTAATGAGAACTAATACAGCGGAACTTCGGATTGCGAGTAACTCGGCTTTACGATCGTTTCGCACTACGAGCTGTTTTTTTTTTTTTTATTCTGACTCGTTTTGCGAGCGTTGTCTCGGAAGACAAGCAGGATTCAAGCCTCTGGGGTGAGCAGTACCGCTTTTGGCCATAGGTGCGGGGGGGCGCCGGTGATGCTTGGAGATGTTTGGAGACACTAGGAGATGCTCAGAGACACCAGGAAAAGCTCTGAGACGCTCTGAGACACTAGGAGACGCTCTGAGACACTCTGAGACACTAGGAAAAGCTCTGAGACACTAGGAAAGGCTCTGAGACACTAGGAAAAGCTCTGAGACACTAGGAAAAGCTCTGAGACACTAAGAAACGCTCTGAGACACTAAGAGAAGCTCTGAGACACTCTGGGACACCAGGAAAAGCTCTGAGATGCTCTGAGACACTAGGAGATGCTCTGAGACACTCTGAGACACTAGGGAAAGCTGTGAGACGCTCTGAGACACTAAGAGACGCTCTGAGACACTAGGAGACGCTCTGAGACACTAAGAGACGCTCTGAGACACTAAGAGACACTCTGAGACACCAGGAAAGGCTCTGAGATGCTCTGAGACACTAGGAGATGCTCTGAGACACTAAGAGACACTAAGAGACACTAAGAGACGCTCTGAGACACTAAGAGACACTCTGAGACACTCTGAGGCCCCGTACACACGACAGAGGAACTCGACGTGCTTGGCACGTCGAGTTCCTCGTCGAGTTTTGGGATGAAGCCGCCGAGGAGCTCGGCGGGCCGGCCTCTCCCATAGAAGAACGAGGACAACGAGAAAATAGAGAACATGTTCTCTATTTTCTCGTCAAGTTCCTCGGCGGCTCCATCGAGCCAAAACTGTACAGACAACAGAGATTCTCGGCAGAATCCGGGTTTTGACCGAGTTTCTCAGTGAATTCTGCCGAGAAACTCTGTCGTGTGTACGAGGCCTGAGACACCAGGAAAAGCTCTGAGATGCTCTGAGACACTAGGAGATGCTCTGAGACACTCTGAGACACCAGGAAAAGCTCTGAGATGCTCTGAGACACTAGGAGACACTTTGAGACACTCTGAGACACTAGGAGGCGCTCTGAGACACTAGGAGACACTAGAAGACGCTCTGAGACGCTAGGAGACGCTCTGAGACACTAGGAGACGCTCTGAGACACTCTGAGACACTCTGAGACACTAGGAGACACTAGGAGACACTCTGAGACACTAGGAGACGCTCTGAGACACTAAGAGACACTAGGAGACGCTCTGAGACACCAGGAAAAGCTCTGAGATGCTCTGAGACACTAAGAGACGCTCTGAGACACTAGGAGATGCTCTGAGACACTCTGAGACACTAGGAAAAGCTCTGAGACACTCTGAGACACTAGGAGATGCTCTGAGACACTAGGAGATGCTCTGAGACACTCTGAGACACTAGGAAAAGCTCTGAGAGACTAGGAGATGCTCTGAGACACTCTGAGACACTAGGAAAAGCTCTGAGACACTAGGAGATGCTCTGAGACACTCTGAGACACTAGGAAAAGCTCTGAGACACTAGGAGATGCTCTGAGACACTCTGAGACACTAGGAAAAGCTCTGAGACACTAGGAGATGCTCTGAGACACTCTGAGACACTAGGAAAAGCTCTGAGACACTAGGAGATGCTCTGAGACACTCTGAGACACTAGGAGATGCTCTGTGGCACTAGGAGACGCTCGGAGATGCTCTGAGGCAGGGGTCTCCAAACTTTCTAAACAAAGGGCTGGATTACTATCCTCCAGATTTTAAGGGGGCCGGACTGTGGCCATCAGGAGTACAAAAGCCCCCATCATTGGTGTCATTGGACCCCATCATTGGTGTCATTGGGAGAGATTCTGCCCCATCACTGGGAGGAATTCTGCCCCATCATTCAGTGTCATTGGGAGGAATTCTGCCGCATCAGTTAGGCTTAACAAGTGACGCAGTGCATAGGATGAGGGGAGGAGCCAGTACACCTGTATACGATTGAAGGGGAGGGGCGGAGTTAGGCTTAACAAGTGGCACTGTAAGCAGGATAAGGGGAGGAGCCAGTACACCTGTATAAGACTGAAGGGGAGGGGCGGAGTTAGGTTTAACAAGTGGCGCTGTGCGTAGGATGAGGGGAGGAGCCTGTACACCTGTATAAGACTGAAGGGGAGGGGCGGAGGGAGGAGTTGACTCTCCAGCATCCACCACAAGCAGGACTATCATTTTAAGGCAAGGTGACTCTTTCTGCTCTGTTGGATTTGCTGACAGCATTTTCCGTGTGGAATTTCCAGCGACGGGGAGACTCCTGGCGGCAGACGTTTAATAATCATTACGGCCGCACATCTGATCGCCTTCCAGCAGCTCTCAATGCATTAGCTATTAATCAATGTGTTAAATAAGTGAAAAAAAAAAAAAAAAGCCGGGATAGTTGTTGCCGCGTCTGCCGGAGAGATCTAAGCGGGGAGTGGGGAGCGGGGAGCAGGAAGCGGGTGTCATACCTGACATGCAGTAAATGGTTTGATCCTCCAGAGGAAGGGAGGGATGTAAAGCGGGAAGCGGGGAGTGGGGAGTGGGGAGTGGGGAGCGGGGAGCGGGGAGCGGGGAGTGGGGAGCGGGGAGCCGGTGTCATACCTGACATGCAGTAAATGGTTTGATCCTCCAGAGGAAGGGAGGGATGTCGAGAACTGAAATCTGGATGCTGAAGGTATTCCCCTTGAAATGAAGCAACTTTGGTTCTTCCAGGAGCTGTCCTCCTTGGTGTCGCTCGTCGGCCAGCACTTCCTGCGGAGAGAGAAGGAGGGAAATCAATAAGAGGAGGAGCCCGCCGCCGAGGGCGATAGAAGGTGGCCGGGTGGCATTTTGAATAATGTCAGGCTGGATGGAAATCATCATAAAAGAGAGAAAAGAATAATGCGATTAGTGCCCGGCCCGCCGCATGGAACTCGCCCGTCATTTAGCGGCGATGGAATGACAGCGCAAATTCTAATAACAAACATATTACAAATATTTCACCGCGCCGCGGCTAAATCAAGTGACAAGAGCTTATAATAAAAACGAATGCCAACGCGTTTCTTCTTCACCGCCTGCCAATCGTTTTATGAAGATTGAGGGCCCATTCACAACGGAAGCTGCACGTTCACGCATTTTTCATAATCGTGCCAGTGCTGCCAATCTGTGCCCCCCCAGTGCTGTCAATCAGTGCCCACCAGTGCCCCTATTGTGGATTGCTGTATTGTTTACATGCATCCTGATGAAGCCAATTTTGGTGAAACACGTGGACACATAAAGACCCTATAATCAGCATTGGAATTGCCACGCATCATTTATTGTTATATATGTACAGTCAATCCTACAACTATAATCAGAAAGATACAAATATACTATATGAAATCTTGTTTTTTTAACCTCTTAGAGACCGTCCCGCGCACATATACTGCGGCAGGGCGGCGACTCTCTGCCAGATCACGTGATCTGACACTTCCAAGTCTGGGGCGTGCGCATGCTGCCAGCAACCCGCTCCCGCTGCGATTGGACACAGCGGGAGCCAATCAGCGGGTAAACAAGGCAGAACGCCGCTCTGTGAGAGGGGAATGTACCGATCCTGTGTTTCTGCTAAGCAGGAACACGCATCTTTACTAGACGCTGGCGGTTCGTTTCGCTCCGAATTAAAAATCTGTTTTTTTTTTCTTAAATTCGGATGTATCCAAATTTCCGAATTAGAATAGAACGGAATTTTAATAATAGATGTTATGGGGACGTAGTATATTTTTTATGCACCTTCCTCTGATTTTCTATACTGTAAGCTGCTATGGGGCCTGAGCCTTGCGGAGAAGTGTTACCTCTGTAGCGGCGGCACGTGGTCTCCTCCGTGGTTATATATAGAAATGAGAGCCGCCCAGGGCTGATTCTGCAGCAAGTAGAACATTCTAGCTGTGAGAAGGGACAAGCATAGATCATTCCGGGGAAGAGAGAAAATTGCTGCATCTGACACTCGGATTTTATTATAAGAACAAAGGCAGAGGAACCTCTTTGATTTGCCCTTCGGATCGCCAACCTGATGAGACTGAAACTTTGTCCTTTTCTTTGTCTGCCATTAGAATGAGAACAATCTGAAAGCTGGGGAAAGGGTTGGGGGCCTCCTCTCCTCTTCCTCTCCTCCTCCTCTCCTCCTCTCCTCCTCCTCTCCTCCTCCTCCTCCTCTTCTCCTTCCCTCCTCCCCTCCTTCTCTTCTCCTCCTCCCCTCCTCTCCTCCTCCCCTCTTCTCCTCCTCTTCTCCTTCTCCTCCTCCTCCTCTTCTCCTCCCCTCCTCTTCTCCTCCTCTCCTCCTCCTCCTCTCTTCCTCCCCTCTTCTCCTCCTCTTCTCCTCCTCTCCTCCTCTTCTCCTCCTCTCCTCCTCTAATCCTCCTCCTCTCCTCCTCCCCTCTTCTCCTCCTCCCCTCTTCTCCTCCTCTCCTCCTCTCCTCCTCTTCTCCTCTCCTCCCCTCCTCCCCTCCTCCTATCTTCCTCCCCTCCTCTCCTCCTCTTCTCCTCTCCTCCTCCTCCCCTCCTCTCCTCCTCCTCTCCTCCTCTCCTCCTCTCCTCCTCCCCTCTTCTCCTCTCCTCCTCCCCTCCTCTTCTCCTTCCCTCCTCCTCTCCTCCTCTTCTCCTCCTCTCCTCCTCTCCTCCTCTCCTCCTCTTCTCCTCCTCCCCTCTTCTCCTCCTCTTCTCCTTCTCCTCCTCCTCCTCTCTTCCTCCCCTCTTCTCCTCCTCTTCTCCTCCTCTCCTCCTCTTCTCCTCCTCTAATCCTCCTCTTCTCCTCCTCCCCTCTTCTCCTCCTCTCCTCTTCTCCTCCCCTCCTCTTCTCCTCTTCTCCTCCTCTCCTCCTCCTCCTCTCTTCCTCCCCTCTTCTCCTCCTCTTCTCCTCCTCTCCTCCTCTTCTCCTCCTCTCCTCCCCTCCTCTTCTCCTCCCCTCCTCTTCTCCTCTTCTCCTCCTCTCCTCCTCCTCCTCTCTTCCTCCCCTCTTCTCCTCCTCCTCCTCCTCCTCTCCTCCTCTTCTCCTCCTCTCCTCCTCTTCTCCTCTTCTCCTCTCCTCCTCTCCTTCTTCTCCTCCTCTCCTCCTCTCCTTCTCCTCCTCTCCTCCTCCTCTCCTCCTCCTCTCCTCCTCCTCTCCTCCTCCTCCTCCTCCTCTCCTCCTCTTCTCCTCCTCTCCTCCTCTTCTCCTCTTCTCCTCTCCTCCTCTCCTTCTTCTCCTCCTCTCCTCCTCTCCTTCTCCTCCTCTCCTCCTCCTCTCCTCCTCCTCTCCTCCTCCTCTCCTCCTCCTCCTCTCCTCCCCTCCTCCTCCTCCTCCTCTCCTCCTCCTCTCCTCCTCTCCTCCTCCTCTCCTCCTCCTCCTCTCCTCCTCTCCTCCTCTCCTCCTCCTCTCCTCCTCCTCTTCTCCCCCTCTTCTCCTCCTCCCCTCCTCCTCTTCTCCTCTTCTCATCCTCTCCTCCTCTCCTCCTCCTCCTCCTCCTCCTCTTCTCCTCTCCTCCTCTCCTCCTCCTCTCCTCTTCTCCTCCTCTCCTTCTCCTCCTCTCCTCCTCTCTTACTCTCCTCCTCCTCTCCTCCTCACCTCCTCTCCTCCTCCTCTCCTCCTCTCTTACTCTCCTTCTCCTCTCCTCCTCTCCTCCTCCTCCTCCTCCTCCTCCTCCTCTCTTACTCTCCTCCTCCTCTCCTCCTCCTCTCACAGTCTGGGCTCCCCCGAAAACGTCTCTGATTATCCTGCCGCGCGGTTTGGAAGGACGTCTCTACTCTACCCCGAGGTTCTGCTTAGGGGCCCCTCACTCCTCCTATCTATATCCTGAGACTATGGCGTGGAATAAGGGCGGTTTTTATTATTTATATTAATTTGTTACGTTCCATTCGTTTAGACGCAACATTCGTTATTTTGGATAATTCGTAACTTCGGATAAATTTGTATTTGATACTTTCACTAACAGCCAAATTTGAAAGGAAAAATTCAAATACCTATCATTTAATCCAGGGCTCGTCAAAATCCGGGCCCCCGGTCGCAATTGCGACAAGAAATTGTGACCTGGCGCCCACGCCCGCTGGTAATTGAGGCCGCGGCTTCGCGGCCTACAAGGCCGCAAAGTCGCGGGCTCAATTACCGGCCGCCGCGGGCCCGCCGCAATCGCGATCCTGTATCTCCGTGGGCCAGAGCCTTGAATGGTTACATTTAATGAAGGTGCAACATTTAGCAACTTATTGCTACACTTAGAGGCGCCTCTCTTCTCTTTTATACTCTGGAGCTCCTGCTGGATTTTGCTTCTGATCCCCTTGGGGAGGCTTCCATTGGTGGATGGACATGTTATGGTCACATCGCTAGAATCTTTTTATATGGACTATTAACTGAAGAATTTATGAATAAATGGTTGTGGAACGAATCATCTGAGTTTCCATTATTTCTTATGGGGAAATTCGCTTTGATATACAAGTGCTTTGGATTACAAGCATGTTTCTGGAACGAATTATGTTCGCAATCCGAGGTTTTACTGTAGATAAGTTATTGTTAGTTAGCTATTCTTTCTTATTTTCGGATTTTCTTTCTTTATTTTCGGATTTACGAATTTTCCAATTGCAATCATAACGAATGACCCGAAAAAAAACAAAAGACAAAAAACAAATGAAACAAAAAAAAAACTAATTTTTCGGCAGTGCACGTCTACTCTTGTACAGATCCAATAACATAAATATCAACACACATACAAGTCCACGCATTTCACAGCCCACCGCTGCTTCTTCAGGACTGGATAGAAGACATACAAATGATATATATAGAATGTTGTTAATGAATCTGTCTAAAACAGACAATACAATCAAATCAATAACTGTATAAAGAAAACATTTCATCCCGATCAATAATAATATCTGGATTAAATGTTTAATGTCTAACATTTTCAAAGGTCCACATATCGCGTTCTACATTTAGCATCTCATATAGAGAGGCGTGTCCTCGGTGATGGATTGTATTGATAGACCACGTGGTGCACAATTTGGCGTGGTTCTGAGCAGGACTGGGACAAAAATTTGGCCCTGGACTTCATGCAGACCGGCCCACTTTAATTTTGCAAACACACAAAAACAGTATATAAACTATACGCAATTGCGCAAAAAAACTCCCCCTTAAAGTGGTTGTAAACCCTCGATTATAACATTCTTGAAAAAATTAGCACATAACACAAGCAGCTGATCGCTGCATGTGAAAGTTTACTCACCGCTGTCATTAGCTGTAAATCATTTTTTTTTTCGTTTTGATGACGTCACCGCGCTTGCGCATTGTAGCCCCGCAAATCCGGCCATTTGAAGCCTTGCCGAGTTTTCATCTACATTTCCGGCAGTAAATGTGAGCGAGCTCCATGAGCGAGCTTCCCCTCTGTCCTCAGAAGAGAAGTCTCGCGATGTTACAGTCCTCCTGTTTCTGATAACTCCTCCCCCCCGTGTGACTGAACAACACTGCAGCCTCAGACATTGGAACGAGTATATTGGTTGCCGTGGTAACGGCAATCCAGATCGAGGCTTGGTTACAGCGGTACGATGCATGCGGAAGATTTCTAACAGAGACCCAGTAAGGGCGGAAGTGACATCAGAAGGAGAAGCAATGAACAGGAGCTAGAATGGCGATTTCTATACCCGGAAGCATTGGAAAAAAAAACGCTAGCCAACAGGTATTTGCGGGCCTCGTTTTTTTAAATAATAAATGTAATAAGCATTGCAATGACCTTGGCTAATAGAATAACTAAAAAATAGAAAAAGTAGCCGAGGGTTTACAACCGCTTTAAGTCCCTAGAGAACCCCCCCTCACATCAGGGTCCCCAGAGAGCCCCTCTACATCAGAGTCCCCAGAGAGCCTCAGCCTTGCACCGGGGTCCCCAGAGAGCCCCCCACTTACATCAGGGTCCCCAGAGAGCCTCCACCTTACATCAGGGTCCCCAGAGAGCCTCCACCTTACATCAGAGTCCCCAGAGAGCCTCAGCCTTGCACCGGGGTCCCCAGAGAGCCCCCCACTTACATCAGGGTCCCCAGAGAGCCTCCCCATACATCAGGGTCCCCAGAGAGCCTCCCCATACATCAGGGTCCCCAGAGAGCCCCCCCACTTACATCAGGGTTCCCAGAGAGCCTCCCCTTACATCAGGGTCCCCAGTGAGCCTCCCCTTACATCAGGGTCCCCAGAGAGCCCCTCACTTACATCAGAGAGGGCAGCCAGTGAGAGATGATGTAATCTCTCTGCTGCCCATGGCTGCACAGTGAGGCAGAACAGTGGTGATGCAGGTCGGGCAGTGAGAAAGGATGTAATCTCTCTGCTCTCTCGCTCACATAAGGGTCACCAGAGAGACCCCCCTACATCAGAGTCCCCAGAGAGCCTCAGCCTTGCATCGGGGTCCCCAGAGAGCCCCCCCTTACATCAGGGTCCCCAGAGAGCCTCCCCATATATCAGGTTCCCCAGAGAGCCTCCCCCCCTACATCAGAGCCCCCAGAGAGCCTCAGCCTTGCACCGGGGTCCCCAGAGAGCCCCCCCACTTACATAAGGGTCCCCAGAGAGCCCCCCCACTTACATAAGGGTCCCCAGAGAGCATCCCCCTTACATCAGGGTCCCCAGAGAGCCTCCCCCTTACATCAGGGTCCCCAGAGAGCCTTAGCCTTGCACCGGAGCCCCCAGAGAGCCCCCCTTACATCAGGGTCCCTACAGAGCCTCCCCCTTACATCAGGATCCCCAGAGAGCCTCCCCCTTACATCAGGGTCCCCAGAGAGCCTTAGCCTTGCACTGGAGTCCCCAGAGAGCCTCCCCCTTACATCAGGATCCCCAGAGAGCCTCCACCTTACATCAGGATCCCCAGAGAGAGGGCGGCCAGTGAGAGATGATGTAATCTCTCTGCTGCCCACGGCTGCACAGTGAGGGTGGAACAGCGGTGATGCAGGTCGGGCGGTGAGAAATTATGTCATCTCTGCTCTCTTGCTCACCCGTGCTGCCTGCGACATGGATGCAGAGAGGACTGGTAGTGGGCCACAGCCCTGTAGGTTGGGGACCCCTGAGACTCTGGGCTATAGCCCCAAAAGCCACCCCCATAGCAACGCCACTGGCTGTCACTGAAACCGTCCCACTGAGCTATCGGCCCACCAGGAGTTTCCCGGTAGTCCCGATGGCCAGTACATGCCTGGTCCTAAGGTCCTAATGGTCGGTATTTCCAAAGTCTTACCTGAAATGCACACGGGGTGTTGTCCATACAATAAACTCTCAGGTTGTAGTCTAAGGAGTTGCAGGACATACATCCAAACACGGCCACTTTGAGCTCCTTCACCGCACAGTCTGTGAGAGGTTCCCCCACCAAAGCATAAGTGCCAAAACTGTCCATTAATATATGGCAAGCAAAGGGGTCCAGAAGGCAATAAAATGAAGTGGTTTCATCATCTGTACACATCACTTCCTGGAAGAAAAAAAAAAGGGGGGGGGGATTTAAAGAGAGGCTGATGGGAAAAAGTCTACAAATATCAGATCTTGTTGTGTCATTGTGACCATTGGACCTATTTTGGGGTAGCACCCCCTCTGACACCCCAAAAGCAGGATGGCACCTCCGGAGGCCAAGGGAGGACTAGCATTTCACTCCATGGCTAAAATGGGGGGGGGGTGAGAAAGGATATTGGAAGGATATTGAGGAACAGTTAGGGAGGTGATGGTTGGGGGGGGGTCCCAGATTCCATAGCAACTCCCTTACAGACCCTCCAGATTAATTTGCATATATGTGAACCAGGCTGGAAGGGGGGGGATCACGACCATATGGTCAGAATTGACCCTTATGCCTTGGACTGGCACGTGGCTCAGCCTCTCAGTGAGCCGCTGAGAGCCTGAGCCGCTCCCGCCCCCTACACAGCCCAGCACTCCAGTTAGCATGGGGGGGGCGGGCGGAGAAAGGACGCCAGTTACTTTTTTATTGATGAACGGTTACGGAGGTGAGGGTTGGGGGGTCCCAGATACCATAGCAACTCAATTTGCATATATGTGAACCAGGCTGGGGGGGGGGGGGAGATCACGACCATATGGTCAGAATCCATCCTTATGCCTTGGACTGGCGTGTGGCTCAGCCTCTCAGTGAGCCGCTGAGAGCCTGAGCCGGTCGCTCCCGCCCCCTCCAGAGCCCAGCACTCCAGTTAGCATGGGGGGGGCGGGCGGAGAAAGGACGCCAGTTACTTTTTTATTGATGAACGGTTACGGAGGTGAGAGTTGGGGGGTCCCAGATACCATGGCAACTCCCTTACAGACTCTCCAGATCAATTTGCATATATGTGAACCAGGCTGGGGGGGGGGGGAGATCACGACCATTTGGTCAGAATCCACCCTTATGCCTTGGACTGGCGCGTGGCTCAGCCTCTCAGTGAGCCGATGAGAGCCTGAGCCGGCCGCTCCCGCCCCCTCCACAGCCCAGCTGTTTGATAATTATCACATTTTCTTATAAAGGAAGTCTGAGGCCCCCTCTGGCAGTGGGGCCTGGGGCAATTTCCCCTTTGGCCCCTTTATAAATCTGGCACTAGCTGTGTGGGCGTAGCTCTGCATAGATGCACTATTCAAATTGTGACAGTGGGTGTAGGGAGAAGATCCCCCGCCCGCTGTCAGGGGGTAGGGGGTGGGTGGGTACAGGCAGGTGCTGTACTGTAACATGTTACATGTTACACCCTAAACACGGGTACAGACATGTAACTTGTTTATAAGGTGGGAGATAGAGAAAGGAGGCGCTCACACTGCCACACCCATAAATAGGGGAGGGAACACAAAAATGGTACCCAATAGTAACCATGGGTCGGACTTTAAAGGCATGGAAACAATGGAGAAGTAGCAAAAATAAATAATATTTATGGGAAAAAAGTGCATAGTATAATAACAGTGTTCAAAGATTAAAATGACGCAGTATGTACAGTGAGCCCTTGTGCGTCTACGCGTTTCGCTGTTAGGCTTCTTCAGGACGCGATCAATGTTCAAAGAGAAAAGCAGAAAAAAAGAACGGGTCTCACTGTCTTAGAATGAACTGAGCCTCATGTACAATAAGGTGGACTTATCCTTTAAAAATGAGAGTCCCGTGGCTCATTGACTCTATCGGACACCTACCTCCCATTTCCCCTGTGGGGTTCTCCTCTTCAGTCGGACGTTCCAGTCACAGCTGACTTCGGCGCAGTGGGGGATGGTTAAGGCCACGGGAGTAGAGACGGTCAGATCAAGCGGTCCACAGGTGACCTCGGGTCCCAGGAGAACCTCCGATCCTTCCAGCTGCAAACTTTCAACAAAAAAAAAAAAGATCCGAGTTATAAATTCAAGAAATACAAACCTTATCAAACAACTTTATTAATCCATTACAGAAAAGTAAAAAAAACACTTTGGCCCGGATTCACGTAGAGCCGCGTAAAATTGTGCGGGCGTAACGTATCTGATTTACGTTACGCCTCCGTAAGTGCTGTATTCTCAAAGCACTTGCTCCGTAAGTTGCGGCGGCGTAGCGTAAATCGGCCGGCGTAAGCCCGCCTAATTCAAATTTGGATCAGGGGGACGTGTTTTATTCAAAACTACTGTGACCCGACGTGATTGACGTTTCTGCGGAACGGCGCATGCGCCGTCCGTGGAATTTCCCAGTGTGCATTGCTCCAAAGTACGCCGCAAGGACGTCATTGGTTTCGACGTGAACGTAAATGACGTCCAGCCCCATTCACGGACGACTTACGCAAAAGACGTAACTTTTTCAAATTTCGACGCGGGAACGACGGCCATACTTAACATTGGCTGCGCCTCATATAGCAGGGGCAACTTTACGCCGGGAAAAGCCTAACGTAAACGTCGTAACTTTACTGCGTCGGCCGCGCGTACGTTCGGGAATTCGCGTATCTAGCTAATTTGCATACTCGACGCGGAATTCGACTGAAGTGCCACCTAGCGGTCAAAAAAAAATGCAGTTAAGATCCGACGGCGTAAGAGACTTACGCCTGCCGGATCTTAGGGATATCTATGCGTAACTGATTGTAAGAATCAGGCGCATAGATACGACGGCGCAACGCAGCAATACGACGACCCAGATTAGGACTTACGCCTGCCCGATGGTTGAGGACCACTGTTCTAGGTCACTACTGTTTGTCATTAAAGAGAGAATATCACCTCTGCCGGGTTAGCCCCCCCATATAAAAAAAATTTACTTTTTTCTATGCAGTTTGTTAGATCTTTGTTAGATCAGGTTAGATCAATCATTGTTTGCGTTAGATCACACACAGAAGAAGCAATATTAACAGTTATTTGCTGGGGGGCTAACCCGTCACCAGCCCCCCCTATCAAATTTTCTGGCCAAAAATCATTCCGGCTAATAGATATTCGTTAGATCCGGTAAGATCAAGTGGTTTTAACGTTAGATCTCACATCGTTTCCGAGATATTCCACATAGAAATAGGGATATTAGGTGGTACAAAAGGTACATCCATCTACAAGTGTCTCTGGAACCGTCTTTGGATGGTTCTCTAGCGAATGCCTGTAGCCTCTCCTCACACCTCTGTTCATCTTCCTGCCTCATGGTGATCTCCCCTCAGACCAACAAGCTTAAGTCTTTAGCTAGCCCCCCTTCTTACAAAGAAAAAGTAGTAGCTCCGCCCCCCGTAGAAATCAATGGTGCCATTTTGTGATGAGACTTCAAGTCCTGTGGTCCTCTGCTGCCGCTTGATTGGCTCCCTCACCCTGCCAATAGGGACACAGAGAAGAGAGCATAGTGGGCGGGATGCCGGTGAATGAGCGCCGCTCGTCACTCAAGGAAGAGGAGACAGGGACTGACAGGCATGATCTCCCTCAGTGAGTGCCTGTGTCAGTGTCTATTCAGTCCGACGTTTGCTGGCGGGAGGTGCGGGACCATGGGTGACAGAGCAGCCCCCGCTGCACACTCCCCCCACCAAAGAACCTTTGGTCCACCAAAGGAGGAAAAGAGTCTATGAGGTGTATTTCTATGTGGAATATTTTTGAAATGATGTGAGATCTAACGTTAAAACCACTTGATCTTACCGGATCTAACGAATATCTATTAGCCGGAATGATTTTTGGCCAGAAAATTTGATAGGGGGGGCTGGTGACGGGTTAGCCCCCCCAGCAAATAACTGTTAATATTGCTTCTTCTGTGTGTGATCTAACGCAAACAATGATTGATCTAACCTGATCTAACAAAGATCTAACAAACTGCATAAAAAAAAGTCAAATTGTTTTATATGGGGGGGCTAACCCGGCAGAGGTGAGAATATGTGCTACATTTTGGACCGTAGGGATCGCACAGGTCTGTCTAGGTTGTTGGAGCTCCTTTTAAAGGTCACGTCATCTGTGCCATTCACAGTTCAGCCATTTCCAGTACTTTCCACCATTTAGGATACAGATGGAGGGTATATGCCAGAAATAAAGACCTTGGGGTGAACCAGCCTGCCCCCTAGAGGATTGAGGTAATTGGCGAACTGCGCCAAACATTTGTACAAAAGAATGTTCCGTACTGCAAGTCTTTCCGAGATTTCTGGACCATGAAATCCGATCTTGAAATAGATCGGGGACGCGTGGTACGCACGGCCTCCATACACAGAGACAGCGCCAAGGGTCGTGTAACGCACTCTCTATCTAGGCTTTTAGGCAGATGCGGACGGCATTGCTCTAGGGCTTCACGTCTTAAAAAAGTGTTGAGCGTTTAAATGTGAAGACACCAAAGTGGCGTTCGGGGATTGTTTGGTCTCCGGCGTTCTGTCCCATTTAATGGAGGTTCAATTCTTCACCTTTTCCAATCGGTGCCGGCTTGTAATTTAACAGACAGGTGCTAAAAACCCATTAGGTCCCATTCAAGATACATGGAAAGTCTGGGGAGGGTCCCGGGGGACCATTAATGGAGACGAGGAGGAGAGAATGAAGGTCAGGAGGAGTGTGGAAGATGGAGAAGGAGAGAGAGAGGGAGCGAGTGAAGTATGGAGGACACGGGGACACGGGGGGTGAATCCCAGATGGAGGAAAAACAGGAAAACAAAGAGAGATTGATAACGGTGAATTGGTAGAAGAACCGATACCAGCGGAGGGGATATCATCTTCCCGGGACGGACTTATTACACATATAATGGTGTTTGTTGGACTTTGGGAGGACTTCTAAAGGTGAGGGACTTCTCATGTCACCGGTTGGTCTTCCGTAGGGTGACCACGTGTCCCGGATTGCCCGGGACAGTCCCGCATTTTGCAGGTCTGTCCCGAGTCCCGGCACCTTCATTCCATGACAATACAGTGTCCCAGAATGAAACTGACACAGCCACCCAATGAGCGGACAATGGGCGTAGGGCGTAGTAAAAGCTAGTTGTTAAGGAGCGTCCTTAACAACTGATGAGTCATCAGCTGTCAATGGGTTTCCCCGCTGACAGCTGAATAGAAAAAAAGCCGACAATAAAAAAAGTAAAAAAAACGGCGTGGGGTCCCCCTCCCCTAGTCCATTCCAGACCCTTTGGGCCCTATGGGGGCTTCCAGATTCTGATAACTCCCCTGCCTGCATTCCACCACAACCACCAGCCGGGGTAAGATGGGGACAAGGTGCTTTGGGGTGGGGGGGGGTAGAGCCCGAGGGGTCTGGCATGGACTGGGAGGGGGGACCACTACATTTTTTTTTCAATAGCCGGGTGCCAGCAATTGAAACTGTGAGTCAATTTAAATGTGATTTGACTCGTTTTTTTTTCTATACATGGTACAGATGCAGCAGGTTCCATACAGCGGCTATACAAGTCACTTACTCATTGTGTTCTATTCTATTTTCTGCTATTTTCTATTCTAGTCTATTTTATTTCTTTATTTTCTACTATATCTCATTCTATTCTTTTATTTTCTATTCTATTTTGTTCTGTTTTACTCTATTATGTTATATTTTTTTATATTCCCTTCTTTTCAAAATTGTCCCTTTTTTTCTATTCTATTCTGTTCTATTTTACTCTATTATTTTATATTCCATTCTATTATTTTCCCCTATTTTCTATTATATTTTATTATTTTATTTTGTATTCTATTTTGTTCTGTTTTACCCTATTCTATTGTCTTATTTCTATTCGATTCCATTCTATTATTTTATTTCCTATTCTATTTTGTTCTGTTTTACTCTATTCTTTTCTATTCCATTATTTTATTTTCGATTCTATTTCTTTATGTCCTATTCTATTTTATTCTATTCTTTTATTTTCTATTTTATTCTATTCTTGTTTTTAAAACTCAATATCAAAATTGATTCAAATTCAAATGTCGGCTGAACTTTGTTTTGTTATTTCTGAGCTTCCGAATAACGAAAAAATGTGTCTGAATTTAGATTTGGAATTAATGGAACTTCACAAGACCAGTCCCCCTGCACAAGGAGAGAGAGCAGAGCTGTGGGAGGGGCCCGGCAGAAAACTACAAGAGGGGGCGGAGACAAGACCAGTCCCCCTGCATAAGGAGAGAGAGCAGAGCTGTGGGAGGGGCCCCTGCAGGAAACTACAAGAGGGGGCGGAGACAAGACCAGTCCTTCTGCACAAGGAGAGAGAGCAGAGCTGTGGGAGGGGCCCCTGCAGGAAACTACAAGAGGGGGCGGAGACAAGACCAGTCCCCCTGCACAAGGAGAGAGAGCAGAGCTGTGGGAGGGGCCCCTGCAGGAAACTACAAGAGGGGGCGGAGACAAGACCAGTCCCCTTGCACAAGGAGAGAGAGCAGAGCTGTGGGAGGGGCCCCTGCAGGAAACTACAAGAGGGGGCGGAGACAAGACCAGTCCCCCTGCACAAGGACAGAGAGCAGAGCTTTGGGGGGGGGGGACAGCAGGCTCCAGCCACTGCATAAAACTACAGGAGGGGCAGAGACAAGACCAGTCCCCCTGCACAAGGAGAGAGAGCAGAGCTGTGGGAGGTGCCCGGCAGAAAACTACAAGAGGGGGCGGAAACAAGACAGTCCCTGCACAAGGACAGCGATCAGAGCTGTGGGAGGGGCCCAGCAGGCTCCTCTCACTACAGAAAACCACAGGAGGGGGCGGAGACAGCAGTGGCTTCCTCCCATGAAATCCATTCTTGGTTAGTGTTTTACATATCGTAGATTCACTAACAGGGATGTTGGCATATGCCAGAGACTTTTGTATGTCTTTAGCTGACACTCTAGGATTCTTCTTCGGTCTGCGCTGTGCTCTTGCCGTCATCTTTACAGGACGGCCACTCCTAGGGAGAGTAGCAGCAGTGCTGAACTTTCTCCATTTATAGACAATTTGTCTTACCGTGGACTGATGAACAGCAAGGCTTTTGGAGATACTTTTATAACCCTTTGCAGCTTTATGCAAGCCAACCATTCTTAATCGTAGGTCTTCTGAGAGCTCTTTTGTGCGAGGCATCATTCACATCAGGCAATGCTTCTTGTGAAAAACAAACCCAGAACTGTGTGTGTTTTTTTATAGGGCAGGGCAGCTGTAACCAACACCTCCAAATCTCTTCTCATTGATTGGACTCCAGTTGGCTGACACCTCACTCCAAATAGCTCTTGGAGATGTCATTAGTCTAGGGGTTCACATACTTTTTCCAAATGCGCTGTGAATGTTTATATGGTGTGTTCAATAAAAACATGGTAACATTTCATTCTTTGTGTGTTATTAGTTTAAGCCGACTGTGATTGTCTATTATTGGGACTTAGATGAAGATCAGATCACATTTTATGAGAAATCCGTATCATTCCAAAGGGGTTCACATACTTTTTATTGCAACTGTATTTGTACAGATCGGAGTTCAGCTTTAAAAATACGAATGATTTAGAAAATAAAAATAAATCTTTTCTTGCTCTTCACTGGAAGAAAAGATCTTCTCTGTCAATCTCCTCTGTGCTCCTCTCCCCCCGGATGGCAGATCTTTCCCCGGAACTCGGTGTGATTCTCTGTCTGTTCGGATACAGATATCTCTTTCAGCTGCTTGATATTAAAAATAATCTTTTCTCTCCCCGGGCTCGGATCGGATCTGATGGGGGGGGGTGGAATTCATTTCATCCATAAGCTGATACAATAAATAAAGAAGTCCTCTCGTTTTAGACAGGGAAGGAGAAGCGCCGCATCCTTATCTCGGCCGTGTCGGAAAGGAGTCCAGATGGAGGCAGTGTGAAAAGCCGTCTTAATTTGATGGAGAGGAGAAGAACGGGCGGTCGGGGGGCACGGCTCTGCTGGACTGATAACACCACGGAGTCCGGGGGAAGGCGTCCTTAGATACGTCACCGCAAATATCTGCCGGCCGCACTCTTATCTTTCCTGGAGGAACCAAAACCTTCTTCTAGATTTTACTATGAAGGATCCAGAAATTGTCCCCCCCCCAAGGCCTCATGGGAGGCAATGGAAAATGTCCTTACATTGTGCCAAGCTGGACCCATATAAGGATACAATGTGGATCACCCGGGAGCTCAGGGAGTAGATGGTGGTGACACATTGTATCCTTATATGGGTCCAGCTTGGCACCTCCATCTACTCCCTGAACTCCCGGTGTGGTCCACATTGTATCGTTATATGGGTCCAGCTTGGCACCGCCATCTACTCCCTGAGCTCCCGGTGTGGTCCACATTGTATCCTTACATGGGTCCAGCTTGACACCGCCATCTACTCCCTGAGCTCCCGGTGCGGTCCACATTGTATCCTTATATGGGTCCAGCTTGACACCGCCATCTACTCCCTGAGCTCCGGGTGCGGTCCACATTGTATCCTTATATGGGTCCAGCTTGACACCGCCATCTACTCCCTGAGCTCCCGGTGCGGTCCACATTGTATCCATATATGGGTCCAGCTTGACACCGCCATCTACTCCCTGAGCTCCCGGCGCGGTCCACATTGTATCCTTATATGGGTCCAGCTTGACACCGCCATCTACTCCCTTTGCGCAAAAGTTATAGCGCCTACAAAACAGAGGATAGTTTTATGTCATTTTTATTATTATTATTTGTTTTACCAGTAATGGCGGCGATCTGCGATTTTTAGTTTGACTGCGGCATTGCGGCGGACACATCGGACACTTTTGAAGCTATTTTGGAACCATTCACATTTATACAGCGATCAGTGCTATAAAAATGCACCGATTACTGTAACAAATACACTGCCAGGGAAGGGGGTTAACCACTAGGTAGCGTTGAAGGTGTAAAGTGTGTCATATTTGGTCAGTAGAGGTCAGTAATGGTGGCCGCCATATTTGGTCAGTAGAGGCTAGTAATGGAGGGCTCCATATTAGGTCAGTAATGGTGGCCGCCATATTTCTTCAGTAGAGGCCAGTAATGGTGGGCTCCATATTCGGTCAGTAATGGTGGCCGCCATATTTGGTCAGTAGAGGTCAGTAATGGTGGCCGCCATATTTCCTTAGTAGAGGTCAGTAATGGTGGGCTCCATATTTGTTCAGTAGAGGTCAGTAATGGTGGCCGCCATATTTCCTTAGTAGAGGTCAGTAATGGTGGGCTCCATATTTCCTCAGTAGAGGTCAGTAATGGTGGGCTCCATATTTCCTCAGTAGAGGTCAGTAATGGAGGGCTCCATATTTGGTCAGTAGAGGCAAGAAATGGTGGCCGCCATATTTGGTCAGTAGAGGCAAGTAATGGAGGGCTCCATATTTGGTCAGTAGAGGCAAGAAATGGTGGCCGCCATATTTGGTCAGTAGAGGCCAGTAATGGAGGGCTCCATATTAGGTCAGTAATGGTGGGCTCCATATTTGGTCAGTAGAGGTCAGTAATGGTGGCCGCCTTATTTCCTCAGTAGAGGTCAGTAATGGTGGGCTCCATATTTGGTCAGTAGAGGCCAGTAATGGTGGCCGCCATATTTGGTCAATAGAGATTTCCCAAGATATATGGAACAGTTTAAATCAAACCTGAATGACTCCACGGAAGTTTGCGTATTCCGTCCCGCGAGAAAATAAGGTTATATCACTTTTAAATGTCAAAATAAAAAAATTAGATTCGGAACGTGTGATCAGAAGGAATGATTTCCCTCGCCAGTTATAGAGTTCAGAGATATCACAGCTTCATACCAAAGAAAGCGCCATCAAATCTGCGGCGGCCATATGTTCCAGCCAGCTGATTATACTTTCAACTTTCCAATGGCTTTTCTCTTCCAGCGAGAGGAGATTTCACCGGGGAATCCTCCGAGGCCGGAGCCAAGATAATGGCTTGTGAGATTGATGGATTAATAAATGGACGGGACAGTAATAGCATTAGGATGTAGTGGGCCGAGCGTCATCGGCAACGCTCGTTGGACGAAACGTATTTGGCTCACGAGTCTGCTCTGAAAACACAACACCTTGGCAGATATTTGGGGGAGGGGAGGGGGGGGGTCAAGATTACGACTTGCCTGTCAATGGTCTGAGTGCAGCAATGAGAGATATTCCGTGTTCTTTATTTTCAGTGCTCTCCAGGCTTTCCTTTTTGGTAAATATTCATTTCCTTGTGGGAGAAATAGTGGGCCTAATATTAACCACTAGCCCTCCGGAAGGTTTTACCCCCCCCCCTCCTCTTCATGACCAGGCCATTTTTTTATTATTCAGCACTGCGCTAATTTAAGTGACAATTGTGCGGTCGTGCAACACTGTACCCAAATGACATTTATATAATTTTTTTACACAAATATAACTTTATTTCGGTGATATTTAATCACCTCTGGGTTTTTTTTTATTTTTTTTTGCAATATAAACAAAAAAGACAGAATTAAAAAAAAACAGTTTTTTCTTAATTTCTGTCATAAAATTTTGCAAATAAATAATCTTTCTTTATTTAGGCCAACGTTTAGTGTGCTGCTTTTTTTTTTTGGGGGGGGGGGGGGGGTCAAAATAACCTATGATGTAACCTGTGCTTCAGTGTTGCCGGATCGGCCTAAAGGTCCTGGCACTGGGAAGCTGGAGATGGATCTGGAGATGGATCTGGAGATAGAGATGGATCTGGAGATGGAGATGGATCTGGATCTGGAGATGGATCTGGAGATGGATCTGGAGATGGATCTGGATCTGGAGATGGATCTGGAGATGGAGATGGATCTGGAGATGGATCTGGAGATGGATCTGGAGATGGATCTGGAGATGGATCTGGATCTGGATCTGGATCTGGAGATGGATCTGGAGATGGAGATGGATCTGGAGATGGATCTGGAGATGGATCTGGATCTGGAGATGGATCTGGAGATGGATCTGGATCTGGAGATGGATCTGGATCTGGAGATGGATCTGGATCTGGAGATGGATCTGGAGATGGATCTGGAGATGGATCTGGATCCTGCATATTTAGGAGCCCTTAGCCAATCCCCAGGTGGCAGGCCTAGCAGGGGACTAAAGGGAGCCCTTAAATCAGATGGGTCTCAAACAGGAGGCCCTCCAGCTGTTGCAAAACTACAAGTCCCGTGAGGCATTGCAAGGCTGACAGTTACAAGCATGACTCCCACAGGCAGAGGCATGATGGGACTTGTAGTTTTGCAACAGCTGGAGGGCCACCAGCTTGAGACCCCCTGCCTTAAATAGACATGGGCCATGCCTGCAGGGGAGTCAGGTAGAAGATGAAGAAGCAGTGCTGAGGGAGACTGTAAGTGGCCCTTAAGGGACCCCTGTCGGGGAGGGGTTTTACCTTGGGCTGGGGCTCAGGTGGCTGACCTGGAAGGATCCAACCACAGGAGAAGTCGGAAGGGGGTTTTCCTGAGAGGCAGAGGGAGCAAGGAAGGGCAGTGTGAGTAGATCAGCACGGTGCCGGGACTGACATGGGGAGAGACTGCCAGCTGTAGACTGTCTCTCGAAGACGGCAGTGTGCTTAGGTCTTCATCCAACCTTTCCCTGGGAGATCTCCCATCAGTCAATCGGGTAGAGCGGTGAATAGAGAGAGTCAGTCAGGTAGAGCGGCAAAGAGAGAGAGTCAGTCGGGTAGAGCGGCCAGGTGAACAAGCATTTCCTGCAGAGGTAGAGCTGAGACCCGTGTCTACAAGGGAGTTGGAGGAACTCCAGGATGCAGTTTACAACAGATTGTGCTTCTTGCCAAGGGACTGAGAGATCCCGCCTGTAGGGGCTGAGAGATCCCGCCTGTAAGGGGCTGAGAGATCCCGTCTGTAAGGGGCTGAGAGATCCCGCCTGTAAGGGGCTGAGAGATCCCGCCTGTAAGGGGCTGAGAGATCCCGCCTGTAAGGGGCTGAGAGATCCCGTCTGTAAGGGGCTGAGAGATCCCGCCTGTAAGGGGCTGAGAGATCCCGCCTGTAAGGGGCTGAGAGATCCCGCCTGTAAGGGGCTGAGAGATCCCGTCTGTAAGGGGCTGAGAGATCCCGCCTGTAAGGGGCTGAGAGATCCCGCCTGTAAGGGGCTGAGAGATCCCGCCTGTAAGGGGCTGAGAGATCCCGCCTGTAAGGGGCTGAGAGATCCAGCCTGTAAGGGGCTGAGAGATCCCACCTGTAAGGGGCTGAGAGATCCCATCTGTAAGGGGCTGAGAGATCCCGCCTGTAAGGGACTGAGAGATCCCGCCTGTAAGGGCCTGAGAGATCCCACCTGTAAGGGGCTGTTGCTGAGCCAACAAAAGACAGTTAGTTTCTAAAGAGGAGTAAATCAAGTGAAGCTGTAAATAGGGAGATCACCAATGTAAGGGACATTCTTCCCACTGATCACCAATGTAAGGGACATTCTTCTCACTGATCACCAATGTAAGGGACATTCTTCCCACTGATCACCAATGTAAGGGACATTCTTCTCACTGATCACCAATGTAAGGGACATTCTTCTCACTGATCACCAATGTAAGGGACATTCTTCTCACTGATCACCAATGTAAGGGACATTCTTCTCACTGATCACCAATGTAAGGGACATTCTTCTCACTGATCACCAATGTAAGGGACATTCTTCCCACTGATCACCAATGTAAGGACATTCTTCTCACTGATCACCAATGTAAGGGACATTCTTCTCACTGATCACCAATGTAATGGACATTCTTCTCACTGATCACCAATGTAAGGAACATTCTTCTCACTGATCACCAATGTAAGGGACATTCTTCTCACTGATCACCAATGTAAGGGACATTCTTCTCACTGATCACCAATGTAAGGGACATTCTTCCCACTGATCACCAATGTAAGGGACATTCTTCCTACTGATCACCAATGTAAGGAACATTCTTCTCACTGATCACCAATGTAAGGAACATTCTTCTCACTGATCACCAATGTAAGGAACATTCTTCCCACTGATCACCAATGTAAGGGACATTCTTCCCACTGATCACCAATGTAAGGGACATTCTTCTCACTGATCACCAATGTAAGGGACATTCTTCTCACTGATCACCAATGTAAGGGACATTCTTCCCACTGATCACCAATGTAAGGGACATTCTTCTCACTGATCACCAATGTAAGGAACATTCTTCCCACTGATCACCAATGTAAGGAACATTCTTCTCACTGATCACCAATGTAAGGGACATTCCTCCCACCGATCACCAATGTAAGGGACATTCTTCTCACTGATCACCAATGTAAGGGACATTCTTCTCACTGATCACCAATGTAAGGAACATTCTTCCCACTGATCACCAATGTAAGGGACATTCTTCTCACTGATCACCAATGTAAGGGACATTCTTCTCACTGATCACCAATGTAAGGAACATTCTTCCCACTGATCACCAATGTAAGGAGCATTCTTCTCACTGATCACCAATGTAAGGGACATTCTTCCCACTGATCACCAATGTAAGGGACATTCTTCCCACTGATCACCAATGTAAAGAACATTCTTCTCACTGATCACCAATGTAAGGGACATTCTTCCCACTGATCACCAATGTAAGGGACATTCTTCTCACTGATCACCAATGTAAGGGACATTCTTCTCACTGATCACCAATGTAAGGAACATTCTTCTCACTGATCACCAATGTAAGGAACATTCTTCCCACTGATCACCAATGTAAGGGACATTCTTCTCACTGATCACCAATGTAAGGGACATTCTTCTCACTGATCACCAATGTAAGGGACATTCTTCTCACTGATCACCAATGTAAGGAACATTCTTCTCACCGATCACCAATGTAAGGAACATTCTTCTCACTGATCACCAATGTAAGGGACATTCTTCTCACTGATCACCAATGTAAGGGACATTCTTCTCACTGATCACCAATGTAAGGAACATTCTTCTCACTGATCACCAATGTAAGGAACATTCTTCCCACTGATCACCAATGTAAGGGACATTCTTCTCACTGATCACCAATGTAAGGAACATTCTTCTCACTGATCACCAATGTAAGGAACATTCTTCTCACTGATCACCAATGTAAGGGACATTCTTCCCACTGATCACCAATGTAAGGAACATTCTTCTCACTGATCACCAATGTAAGGAACATTCTTCTCACTGATCACCAATGTAAGGAACATTCTTCTCACTGATCACCAATGTAAGGAACATTCTTCCCACTGATCACCAATGTAAGGGACATTCTTCTCACTGATCACCAATGTAAGGGACATTCTTCTCACTGATCACCAATGTAAGGAACATTCTTCTCACTGATCACCAATGTAAGGGACATTCTTCTCACTGATCACCAATGTAAGGAACATTCTTCTCACTGATCACCAATGTAAGGGACATTCTTCCCACTGATCACCAATGTAAGGGACATTCTTCTCACTGATCACCAATGTAAGGGACATTCTTCTCACTGATCACCAATGTAAGGGACATTCTTCTCACTGATCACCAATGTAAGGAACATTCTTCCCACTGATCACCAATGTAAGGGACATTCTTCTCACTGATCACCAATGTAAGGAACATTCTTCTCACTGATCACCAATGTAAGGGACATTCTTCCCACTGATCACCAATGTAAGGAACATTCTTCTCACTGATCACCAATGTAAGGGACATTCTTCCCACTGATCACCAATGTAAGGAACATTCTTCTCACTGATCACCAATGTAAGGAACATTCTTCTCACTGATCACCAATGTAAGGAACATTCTTCTCACTGATCACCAATGTAAGGAACATTCTTCCCACTGATCACCAATGTAAGGGACATTCTTCTCACTGATCACCAATGTAAGGGACATTCTTCTCACTGATCACCAATGTAAGGAACATTCTTCTCACTGATCACCAATGTAAGGGACATTCTTCTCACTGATCACCAATGTAAGGGACATTCTTCTCACTGATCACCAATGTAAGG